>NC_139646.1:29616458-29623958 GCF_964638095.1 Poromitra crassiceps | reverse complement strand
GGGGGGGGGTGTGACATGAGGGGGGGGGGGGTGTGACACAAGGGGGGGGTGTGACACAAGGGGGTGTGACACGAGGGGGGGGGTGACACGGGGGGGTGACACAAGGGGGGGGGGGTGTGACACGAGGGGGGGTATGACACGGGGGGGGTGTGACACAAGGGGGGGGTGACACGAGGGCGGGGGTGTGACACGAGGGGGCGGGTGACACGGGGGGTGACACGAGGGGAGGGGTGGTGTGACACGAGGGGGGTGACACGAGGGGGGGGGTGTGACACGAGGGGGGGGGTGACACAGGGGGGTGACACGAGGGGGGGGGTGACACGAGGGGGGGGTGACACGGGGGGGTGACACGAGGGGGGGGTGACACGGGGGGGTGACACGAGGGGGGGGTGACACGAGGGGGGGGTGACACGGGGGGTGACACGAGGGGGGGGTGACACGGGGGGGTGACACGAGGGGGGGGGGGTGGTGTGACACGAGGGGGGGTGTGACACGAGGGGGGGGGGTGGTGTGACACGAGGGGGGGTGTGACACGAGGGGGGGGGGGTGGTGTGACACGAGGGGGGGGTGTGACACGAGGGGGGGGGGGGGGTGTGACACGAGGGGGGGTGTGACACGAGGGGGGGGGGGGTGGTGTGACACGAGGGGGGGTGTGACACGAGGGGAGGGGTGGTGTGACACGAGGGGGGGGTGTGACACGAGGGGGTGTGTGACACGAGGGGGGGTGGTGACAGTAGGATGATGGGGTGCAGAGTGGGAGCAGAGCTGAGCATAATGCATAATGCATCTCCTGTATTCAACATCAGCATGTGTTTCTTTATGGTTTTTAATATGTTGTCAGCCTCAAGCCTTCTGCCTGCAATTACTTACTGTGTACTGTGCTTAGAATGCCACTTTATACCCCACTGCATGGTAAATATACACACACACACACATCCACTGACATATAGATATTTTGCATTTTGGTTTCTTAGTAACTTGTAACGGTAACACACGCGCGCACGAGCGCGCGCACACACACACACACACACACACACACACACGAGAGCACAGATGTTTTGTGCATATCCTGACAGACAGGCTCAGCCACACAACCTTACAAACACACACACATGCATGCACACACACACGAACAGGTGTATTGTACATATACACATACATGCACACACATTTGCACATACACACACATTTATGAGCATGCATTTAAATGGACACACCCATTCACACGTACGTACGCACACACACGCACACACACAATATTGTAGGTGACACTAATGATATAGAGAAGTATTTCAAAGCCATGCAATATGCATACCTGGAGAGTAGTAACACTGAATAAAACTACCTAACAATATACATGTCTGGAGAGTAGTAACACTGAATAAAACTATCTAACAACAATATTAGGGCTGTGAATCTTCACTGGTCTCACGATTCGATTACGATTCAGAGAGCTACGATTCTAATAATAATAATAATAATAATAATAATCGATTTTTGACATTTGTGAATCGATGCAGAATCGTGCAGGTCCGCATCGCGATGCATCTTATAATCGATTATCTTTGACACCCCTAAACAATATGCATGTCTGGAGAGCAGTAACACAGCTTCACAAAGCAAACAAAGGCACGCAGGGAAGCAGTGACAAAGCACAGCTGGAAGGTTACAGCTGTGAGTCACATGACAACGACATCAGCTGACTGTCTCTCTGCTGTGAGTCACATGACAACGACATCCCTCCTTTTCTCTTCACGATATTCAACTCGTTGTGCTGCTCTGTCTATGAGTGTGTACTATAGGTCTTCGGGTATGCCCGACCCCCCGAATACCCGAGGATCCGACCCGGACCCGGCCGGGTCTGGGTCCATTCAAAAGAAGTGACTCCGGGTCTGGGTCGGTTCCGGTAGCGATTGTCACGGGTCTCGGGGCTCTGACAGTGAAATGCCGGGTCCAATAAGACCCGAGTGGACCCGGCGAGTGGCTGGCAGAGCTGTAAATCACCCCGCTTTAGTTTCATTTGATATACAACTTGTAGCAGTTAACAAGCAACTTTGACGTCGACACCACTAGTCTCTGCCTTGGTATTTCTCGGATCTGAACGTGGCCGGGTCTCAGATTTCTAATAATAGACGGGTCCATTACGGGTTCGGGCACAAATTCCCCGGGTCCATTAGGGTCCGGGTCCGTGATTTTGGACCCGTGAAGACCTCTAGTGTGTACGCATGACCTTCATGCAAATGATGACCTTGGTATCTAGATGCTTTTGGCCTTGTATCGCCCCCTGCTGCTTCTACTGAGAAATATACAAAGTACAAAGATTTCTTTATGGCTTATGAACCATTCCCATGTCTGAGAGTCATTATGCCCCCTCCCCCCCCTGCTGGTCAATGTGCATTTTACTGCTGCAACTTAAAAGCCTCGGTATGGACACACACACACACACACTCATGTATACACTATATCTTTAGCAATGTAAAGGCCAATAAGCATTCCTGCTGTTCTCTGTGTGTGTGTGTGTGTGTGTGTGTGTGTGTGTGTGTGTGTGTGTGTGTGTGTGTGTGTGTGTGTGTGTGTGTGTGTGTGTGTGTGTGTGTAGATGGCACCTTTATGGCAAGTCATAAAACAAAGACAGCAGCCAGTGCCCCAGGAGAGGTCATTTGGCTGGACACACACACACACACACACACACACACACACACACACACACAGCAGGAATCAACCTTAGTGGTGGCCTTTATATCACACTAAAGGGAGGTCGAGACAGAGGGGAAATAGAGAGTGATGTAGGGGAGTGAGAGAAGAGAGAGAGAGATGTAGGGGAGTGAGAGAAGAGAGAGATGTAGGGGAGTGAGAGAAGAGAGAGAGAGAGAGATGTAGGGGAGTGAGAGAAGAGAGAGAGAGATGTAGGGGAGTGAGAGATGATAGAGAGAGATGTAGGGGAGTGAGAGAGAAGAGAGAGAGATGTAGGGGAGTGAGAGAAGAGAGAGAGAGATGTAGGGGAGTGAGAGATGATAGAGAGAGATGTAGGGGAGTGAGAGAGAAGAGAGAGAGATGTAGGGGAGTGAGAGAGAAGAGAGAGAGATGTAGGGGAGTGAGAGAAGAGAGAGATGATAGAGAGAGATGTAGGGGAGTGAGAGATGATAGAGAGAGATGTAGGGAGTGAGAGAGAAGAGAGAGAGATGTAGGGGAGTGAGAGAAGAGAGAGATGATAGAGAGAGATGTAGGGGAGTGAGAGAAGAGAGAGCGAAAGCGAGAGAGAGAGAGAGCGCTAGAAAGAGAGTGTGTCCTTAATGACCACTTTAGTAGTTTGGAGGCGGTAACTTTGTTAGCCTCCGGGATACAGGTCATGTAAGACTATCCTCACTGGCAAATGATTGTGTGTGTGTGTGTGTGTGTGTGTGTGTGTGTGTGTGTGTGTGTGTGTGTGTGTGTGTGTGTGCGTGTGCGTGTGCGTGTCCGCGTGTGTGTGTATGTGTGTGTGCGCATGTGTGTGTGCGTGCATGCGGCGCGCACATAAGCCAATGGTGGTGTAGCCTGACTCTCTTCTCTCTTGGAGTCTTGTGGAAATTGCAGCTAAATGAAATTATGTTGTGATTTAAAAACAATTGATCAAAGCCAGTTTGGTGTCACTCCCACTGGAGCCATTAGGCCTTGCCTTGCCTTGCCTTCCCTTCTCTCCTCTCCTCTCCTCTCCTCCTCTCCTCTCTCCTCCTCTCCTCTCCTCCTCTTCCTCTCCTCTCCTCCTCCCTCCTTTCCTCTCCTCTCCTCCTCCCTCCTCTCCTCTCCTCTCCTCCTCTCCTCTCCTCTCCTCTCCTCCTATCTCTCTCCTCTCCTCTCCTCCTCTCCTCTCCTCTCCTCTCCCATCTCCTCTCCTCTCTCCTCTCCTCTCCTCCTCTTCTCTTCTCTTCTCGCACTCCCACAGGCCTGGAGACTCTCAGCACGAGAACAGCAACAAATCATTTGAAGGACTGTGTTTACATGCACACTCATATTCCCCTTTTTGACCACATTCTGAAAAAGACTGCAGCAGCAAGCCAGGACAGAGTCATGTGACATGTGACATGTGTCACGTGACAGCAGCAGGGCAGGACAGAGTCATGTGACATGTGTCACGTGACAGCAGCAGGGCAGGACAGAGTCATGTGACATGTGACAGCAGCAGGGCAGGACAGAGTCATGTGACATGTGTCACGTGACAGCAGCAGGGCAGGACAGAGTCATGTGACATGTGTCATGTGACAGCAGCAGGGCAGGACAGAGTCATGTGACATGTGTCACGTGACAGCAGCAGGGCAGGACAGAGTCATGTGACATGTGTCATGTGACAGCAGCAGGGCAGGACAGAGTCATGTGACATGTGTCACGTGACAGCAGCAGGGCAGGACAGAGCAGATTCAAATTACTTTTCTACATGTTGATTGTTGAGTGTATTGATAAAGTGTTCGCTTTTTACTGACAAACCTTTATTGCACTTTCTCTCTCACAAACACACACACACGCGTACACTAGGGATGCACGATATGGATTTTTTCAACCGATACGATAACCGATAAATATCTGCTTCTCCTGGCCGATAACGATACGATAACCGATAATTATTATAATAAAAAAATATATATATTAACACATTAAGTGCCAGAGACGGACTAATTCGTCTTACATAATCCAGCGCTTAAGTGCCAAGGACGGACTAACTCGTCTTACATAAAGATTTTTTTTTTTTGACAGTGGGACATCAATCAACCCCTTTTACATCTTCGAGATAAGTATTTGCAGCAAGAGCATGTGTGTAATCTATTTTACCGACCACTAAGTGGCGACAGAGACCGAGAGAAGTCACAGCCACGGGACCCAAAAGCCACAAAAGCAGCCGCCTCGCCCGGACACACACACACAGAACGGACAGAGATCCCTTCCCCCCAGAGCCGCGCAGCAACGCGCGAACACACACACACACACACACACACACACACACACACACACACACACACACACACACACACACACACACACACACACACACACACACAGCGGAAGCAAGCCATTCAAGGAAATGGCGACGCGATTTTACAGTAATCCATATCCATTTCAGACTCGTCTTGCCCGACAGGCAAGCAGGCAGGCAGGCACGCAGACAGACAGGCAGGCAGCACAACGCGCTTCTGACACGCCCGCTGAAGCCAGGAGGAAGGAGGAGAAGACACACGGAGGGAGGAGTTTGAATGAGAGGGGTGTTTCCTGTTGTTATGGAGGAAATTACTGTTCAAAACTATTGTTTAGAATGTCTGACGGTCTTACTGATGCCAAAAATGAATGGTTAAAGTGACTGTTTCACAAAAAGCCATTTATCTCTGAATAAATTTCCAGACGCTGAAACCATGCTGTACTCAACGGCTAATATCTACATAACTACTAACTCTGCAAACTAACTCTTTTAGACAGAGAAAGCACACATTCTATTAGTTATTTTTAGATGATTGATGTTCATGAATTCTTAACAGAAAATAATCCTCGGCTGTTCTAAAATGAGCCAGAATCGTCAAAAACACCCCTGGCACAACTTACCTACAGGAATGAAAACATGGCTGGCACCCAATGTGTTAAAAAAAAATGTATTTTATGCACACCTGGGGTTAAAAAAAGGCAGATGTAGTGAGCATAGCTCTGGCCTAACCAAATCTAACTGACATCACTGTGAACACAAAACAAAGAAAACTTCTGATATATGATTGTTTTAATAAAGCGTATCACTCAATTATAGTCAATACCAAAAAAAAAGGCTTTTATAGAACGGGAAGACAATGACTGCTTAGTCTGCAGATAAAACACAATGACAAAAGGCATAATTATTTAGACTCTTATTGTCACATGTTATGTTGACTGATGCTTTTTATGTAGCCTAATGTGCGCGACTGCACCTTTGTATTGGCTCTGTTAGATGGCTCTGTCCAGCAGCTAGCTGCTGCTGCTGGACTCCAAAGTCCCTTTGTTATAGTGGGACTCCCAGCTAGCGTAGCGCGGTTAGCTTAACGTTAGCGTGTTGTTTTTTGGAGTTAAATACACAATCCCTGGATGTTTCATTTCGGGTAACGGGGTTTCCATTAGTTTCTATATGTTTACACCAGCTCTGTGAGTATGAAGTGCTTTTGCGGGGCTGTTTGATCACAAGCAGTGTCAGTGTGTCTGCCAAGTGGGAAAGCCTGAAGTGTAGGCCGCGCTACGAGCTAACGCTAACACTCGCTAAGCTAACGTAAACAAACAAATGCGCTGCATCATCGCCAGCTTTGGTTTAACGTAATAGACGTTTGCCCTCCTCTCGGAACCCGTGTGGGACATGGATTGCAAATTACAATAGCTGTGATTATCTAAACTGTGAAAAACGGCAACATACTGCATGGCAGCAGCTATGTTTGGCCGTCGCAGCTGTGATGTCACGAGCGTGCGACAACAATAGCTCCGGTCCAAGGTAAAAACAATATAATAAATAATAACGCAAAATGGCCATATCGGCCGATAATTATCGTGCATCCCTAGCGTGCGCACACACACACACACACACACACACACACACACACACACACACACACACACCAAGAGTATTGGTTCAGTGGCATAAAAAATAGGAGAGGACGCAGAAAGACAAAGAGAGATGCATGAAATATTGATGGATTAACCATCTATCACAGAGAGGAGCCAGGCCTCCCAATGGAGGAGAGACAGAGAGAAAGAGAGAGACAGAGAGGAGGAGAGAGACAGAGAGAAAGAGACAGAGTGAGACAGATAGAGAGAGAGACAGAGTGAGACAGATAGAGAGAGAGAGAGAGAGACAGACAAAGAGGGAGACAGATAGAGAGAGAGAGAGAGAGACAGACAAAGAGGGAGACAGATAGAGAGAGAGAGAGTGAGACAAAGAGGGAGACAGATAGAGAGAGAGACAGACAGACAAAGAGGGAGACAGATAGAGAGAGAGAGAGAGACAGAGACAGAGTGAGACAAAGAGGGAGACAGGTAGAGAGACAGAGTGAGACAAAGAGGGAGACAGATAGAGAGAGACAGAGACAGAGACAGAGTGAGACAAAGAGGGAGACAGAGAGAGAGACAGAGTGAGACAAAGAGGGAGACAGATAGAGAGAGACAGAGACCAGGAGATGACAAAAGACAAAAAGTAAGAGAGCACAAAGAGAGAAAAGGCTAAATGTTTGAGTGTGACGGCTGTTAGCTGTGTTTCATCATCATGAGACATGAGAACAAAAGACCTAACGTGATTTAATTTGGTAAAGAAACAAACAGAACAACAGGTTCTAACATCAAGCTGTTTACTCAACCATCTCTCTCGCCTCTGACATTTTGCTTTGTTTCTCCCCATTCACAAATCATGGGCAGTAAAACACTACCGCCCCACACACACACACACACACACACACACACACCAAAGCGATGTAGCAAATGGTGTATGCATTGTGCTTCTTGGGGTTTCAGCTCCTCTGACAGCTTGAA
>NC_139646.1:29581458-29606458 GCF_964638095.1 Poromitra crassiceps | reverse complement strand
TCAAAGAAAACCATTGAATAGGTAGAGGACTGCATAAAGGCCTTTACATACTTCTCTGCGTGAGCCTTGACTTGGAGCCTCTAGGGTGGAATCACCAGATGCTCCACGATACAATATTATCACGATACTTAAGTCACGATACAATAGTATTGTGATATTGCGATATGCTAGTATTGCGATATATTGAGTATTATTGCGATATTGCAATATATTGTGATTTATGACCTTTTTTCAACTGCAAATTATGTCCCCAAAGGAAAAAACGTTGTCAATATTTGTTTTATCTAATGAGATAAAGTTGCCAGTTTGTTCATCTCACTTCAATCATTTTTATTGCAGCAAAATGGGATTGTCAAGCAGACAGACTGACCAAAACTGTGATAAAAACCTGTCATAAATGTTGCATAATAAACAGTGTTTCCCCTGGAAAATCCTTCAGGCCTGGAGGGATTTCGAAACGTACCCCGACCGCAATGGTGGGTGCCGTCGCCGGCGACGCTAAACTTTTAGCTAACCTGTTCGCAATGGCAGCCCAAGTATCATCATACTATTATGGGATGCGATGCGAACAGTTGTATTATGGGATGTGCGTTTCCCAGGCAACGACACACGTTGACACGTTTTGGAACAGCGCCACCCCCCCCACGGGTCTCTCTCTGTCACCCACACACACAGGCCTCTCTCTCTGTCACCCTCCCTCCCATACACACACACAGGCCTCTCTCTCTCTGTCACCCCCCCCCACACACACACACACACCCAGCCCTGCCTGCATCTGCAGTATGTGCAGTCGTTAACGAGCAGACTCTGCACTAACGAGCAGCAGAGTTCTTGAGACCACTTACACTTTGAAAGCAACCTGGAGAGTGTGACAGCAGCAGGTCACACATGCCATGGTGGCCCGAGGGCATACAGTGATTTTCAGAGGGAGAGGAAACGACCTGGTCCTAACGCTGTGAAGCAGTGAGTCATGAAGACAGCAAGGTTAACACATACTGGACACCCAGGAGACAGGTACTGGACAGATACTGGACACCCAGTAGACAGGTACTGGACAACCAGCACAAAACACACATGTAGATCAGAGGCTGGGAAGAAGTGGTGCTGTCCATGACCGCTACATCTCTCTGAACTAAAACTAGAACGGCCAAAGTTCATTTTGACCTTTTTGAAATGTGTACGTGCAATAACTATTGCATTAAATTAGGGATGTCAACGGTTAACCGTTAATCGATTAACCGTCGCTAACGTCGTTGTTCGGTTATTGCTGTCGGTCTATCAGTTAATATTAAAAAAAAAAAAAAAAAAATTTTTTTTTTTGGTCTATTTACTCAATGAGCTCATGCCCAAACAAGGCGTGTCTATTTAGATGCTGAAATGTTAATGCTTTTTGTGTTACAAATTCTAACACAAAAAGAATTTGTGTTGAAATGTTGATGCTTTTTGTTAATGCTTGTTAATGCTTTTTGTGTTAGAAATTCTAACACAAAAAGCATTAACATTTCAGCATCTAAATAGACACGCCTTGTTTGGGCATGAGTTCATTGAGTAAATAGACAAAAAATTTTTTTTTTTTTTTTTTTTTTTTTTTTTTTTTTTTATATTAAAAAATTATGAATTAACCGATAGGTTAATCGATTATTAGCGTCGGTTAATCGAAAGTGAAATTAACCGAAAATTGACATCCCTACATTAAATACAATGCTGCTGCTACCTGAGATTGACTAAATGTGTATTTTCATTGAAAAATTGCCTTTACATTAAAAGAAATGATGCACAGAATTTCTAGAGATTCTAGCCTTTTTTTTCACGTTGTCAAGTCAAGTTTATTTGTATAGCCTCAATTCACAAGCATGTCTCAGAGGACTTCACAGAGAATATGTCTAGCTAAATCTAGCTGACACAACAGTAATACATTACAGTACTAGTAATAATAACATGATTGAACAGTCATATGATAGAGACAGAAAAAAGAGAGGAGAGAGCGGGGAAGGGGAGGAGGTGGGGAGAGAACAGGAGAATGTGGGGGGGAGAGAGCAGGGAAAGGGAGGAGGTGGGGGGAGAGGGGGGGTGTGGGGGAGGAGGGAGCAGAACAGATAGAATATACAGCAGCTACTCAATCCGCCCGGCCATCCAGCTGCAGTGGCACACTGGAACCAGCAGCAGAGCAGCCAGACCAAAATGAGCAGCAGCCCAGACAATCTGACTACTCTCTAACCATGAACCTGAACTAACTAGAACACAAGGAGTCTAGCTAATCTCACTACTTTCTAACCATGAACCTGAACTAACTAGAACACAAGGAGTCTAGCTAATCTACAGCCTAGTCTGCCCTGTCCTACTCTACTCTAGTCTGATCTTAGTCTGAACACTATAACACTCCAGTTCAGAGGATTTCAAAGTGGGAGGTGCCCCCTCCACCAGGGGGGCTCAAACGGTTTAAGGGGAGACTCAGTGGGTGAATTATTTTTGCTTTCAGTTACAGTTAATTCAATAGTTTGAATAAGAGTGAAGGAGCTTTTTCCATGCTATTTCTGAGAGAAGGCCCCTGGTCTAATTGGTGCCATCATTATTACCAGCTGCACAGCATGTGGCTGCTATTGTTTTTACTAGGGATGCACCCATCCACATTTTTTCACTTCCGATCCGATTTCGATACCTGAATTTGGATATCTGTTGATACCGATATTATTCCGATACCGATATTTTTCTTGAATATACAGTATAGGCAAAGATTTGGCCAATTAAAGATTTTTTTTTAATATACCTTGCAAAAAGCAGACAAAATTAAGAAAATATACAAGGCAAATAAGGATACTATTATACATGGGCAAATTACGCCCAGCCTGTGCGGCCCGTGCTGGAATTGCAAAATATATATATATATATATATTTTTTTTTATTATTATTATTTTTTTTTTTTTTTCCCGGATTCTGATCCGATTTGTGAATTATGTCTGTGTGCGTGCGTGTGTGTAGGGGCTACTATAGGACAGAAACATAAACATAAAACATAAAATACCGTACTATATTCACTCTAATTTCCTGTGGGAATACTGTACAAATATTATAGCCCTAGCCTAGATAGGTCACTATAAGGAATACTACAGGAGCAGGCAGCGGCTCTGCTCTCTGATTGGCCGGCAGCGGGACTGGTCTCTGATTGGCCGGCAGCGGGACTGGTCTCTGATTGGCCGGCAGCGGGAGGTTCAGCACTGAGGAGTTTTGGAGATGGGACTCACCGCCGCAGGTCTGAGAAAAAAGAGTCCGCACACTGTAGCTCCCAGCTGCCATTTCAATGGGAGCTACAGTGTGCGGACTCTCTTCTGTCTTATGCTTCTTCTTCTTCTTCTGCTCCAGCACCGTGCCTTGAAGGATCTTGTTTTGGATGTGCAGGACTTCTTCACTTTTTGGTGTTGGTGTGTGTGTGTGTGTGTGTGTGTGTGTGTGTGTGTGTGTGTGTGTGTGTGTGTGTGTGTGTGTGTGTGTGTGTGTGTGTGTGAGTGTGTGTGTGTTTCAGTGGCCTCATCCGGCCGCTCTTATGAAGACATTTGGGGTGCGCCCCTGGGTGGAAATGCAAAAAGTGTGATGGGATATGGGGACGGGCAGCATATTAGTGGTGCATCGATTATACATTTTGATGTACGATTATTAGTCTGAGAAAAAAACTTTCACGATTATTATTATGGACGTATAAAAATCACATGAGCATCCTTTAAATCAGGGGTCTCAAACTCACGGCCCCTAAAACGATTTCATACCAATTGATATCAAGTGATAGTGAAATCAGGCCCTCACCCCCGCTCGTTGTAAGAGCGCGCTCCGGAGGCGCGTGGACGAGGCGCTGCCTTCATGCAGACGAGTCGCATTTCACACCAGGGTTGCCAGATAAATTTACATAGATGTGCCGTTCCTTGGGCTGTTTTGTGTGCTTTTTGGCGGTTTTTGAACTCTTTGTGCTGGAAACCGTCAGCAGTATCTGGCAACACGGCTTCACCCTCCAGGCCAGCGGGAACATCACTGCATGTCAAATCCACCTCATTAGCAGGTGATTGGTTCACCCGAGTGAAAGAAAAACATTTGCAGCTAAAATGTTGTCTTTTGTTGAGAAGTGAACATGTTGCTGTCAAAAGGCAAAAGAAAGGTTGATGACGAGCACAGACAGTTTCAGGAGAAATGGGAGAGTGATTATTTCTTCGTCGAGTTCAAAGGGAATGCCACCTGCCTCATGTGCAAAGAGAAAATCGCCGCACTAAAATAATACAACCTGAAGCGACATTATTCAACTAAATACGCAGAGCAGTAGCCTATGCAAAGGAGAGAGATGAGAGGGACAAACCTGCTGCACAGCTAAAGAAAGAGCTGTCAATACAACAACATCTCTTCCAGAAGGGCAGAAAGGAGGCTGGTGCAGCAGTTGAAGTAAGTTACGTGGTGACTGGTGAGTGAGATGATCTGCAAAGCGGGGAAGCCGTTTACTGAAGGCACGTTTCTAAAAGACTGCATGCTGCAGGTTGCAAATATCATCTGTCCAGAGAAAAGTCACTTAAGCAACATGAGCCTTTCAGCCAACACAGTGGCAGAGAGGATTACTGAGCTGTCAAGTGACATTTATGATCAGTTCTAATTCTAGCTGGAGTTCCAAGGGACAGTTGAAAATGAACACTGCCTAATTTAGTAATGTGCATTGTCCCTAAAAAAAGAAAACAAAGTCCCTCAAATAAACAAATAAATTGTTAATGTAAAAAAATAGATTGTCCCTCAAATAAATGAATAAATTGTTAATGTAAAAAATAGATTGTCCATCAAATAAATGAATAAATTGTTAATGTTGAGAATTCGAACGGTTGCATTTTTCTATTTTTTTTTATACATGAAGTGGCCCCCTTGTGACAAGACTGGACACTCAGCGGCCCCCAGGTCATTTGAGTTTGAGACCCCTGCTTTAAATAGAGGTTTTAGGGGACATTCACACCAAAAGCGTTTTTTTCAGTCAGAACGATATGAAAATCATGTTGACAGCGCTTCCATTGTGCACAAAACACAGACAGCGCACGGAGCGGTTTTTTTTGTGCTCCGTTTGTTTTCCCCTGCAGTCGTGTGCAGTACAGATCAGAACACAACGACCACAAGGACGGTAGCCAGCTAGTTTTGTATGTTTGATGTTGTTCACTGTCAACATGAAAGCCAGATTATTGCTAATTCTGGCAGCAGCAGAGGTTGAAAATCCCTTGGTAGGAGAAAATAAACTTTTTCAGCTTAAAAACGCCCACAGCGCTCCTCCAAAAACAACAGACCCCACCAGCGATAAACGCCAGGTGCGTTCATTAAAAGAGGAGCACGTTTAGCGCGTCCTTACATAGAGAATGAATTGCAGAAAGACGCTGGCAGCTCCAAAAACACTTTTGGTCTGAATGTCCCCTTATTGTATTTTCCCCACAATTTTTAACAGTTGCTGCCTTTCAGAAGACAAATAATAAATACAGTAACCAAAATATTACAGTCCAAATTAATTAATAAAAATAAACAAAGTCTGACTGTATCTCTCTATTGAATGAAATCTCAGCTACTCCTTTGGTTTAAACATTCATGGCGGTATTTCCCTTTGGAACAAAACAGTCAGAGGCTGTCTGCATTCTGCAAGGCTCTTTTGATGAACTATATTACTTTTTTGTCCAGTTTGTGTCTTTTCTTTCTTTAGGGGAAATGTGGGTAATAAACTTTAGTGTTATCATCAACTGTCATCCATGCCTTTTAGTTTTATTATTATTATTTTTAATCATGTAATGTTATTTTGCTCAGTTTTGGTGCACACTAGTACGTCATGTAAACCTGAATCCATCAGTGGAAGAGCCATGAAACGCAAAGTGGAGACGACAGAGACGGACTAAGGGTCCATCATCAGCCACCGCGAAACACACAGAGAGGCTAAAAGACAACTCTGCCAACTTCTCTTTTGCACTTATAATGCCTCAAAAGTCACAATTTAGCAGATATTCCATTGTCTAACTACATATTTATGAGAATATTGAGAAATATGTGTCAGTCTATCCGTCTTTCTTCTCCGGTGTCAAGAGCCTTATGACTCCAGGGTTCACAGCCCCAATCCCTTCTTCTCAACAGGAAATGAATAGCACAGCACCCCCGCATTGATATTAATAACTTTATCAGTATTCACAAATCACAGCAGCCAGTGAGCCATCTCTCACTTCTTTCAATCAAACAGCTGTGCTGCTGGCTGTCCACTGGAAAGCTGCAGCTCAGACCACTCCAACAATCTCAAATCAGGATTCCTCAACACATCCAATTTTGGCACTTTTTTAATTTGTTGACTTAACCCATTGATACCTGATGCAGCATTTGTGTGTATATCCCTCATTTGTGTGTGTATCCCTTTAAGACCGCGAACCCGCGTGATGCAGTTCGCGGTCTTAAAGGGATACACACACAAATGCTGCATCAGGTATCAATGGGTTAACCTGAAGGCTTACTGTACATTGAGCCTTTAGGTGCAGTCATTGGCTTCAGAATGGCCCTCCGAAACCCACTTTTACCTCAAACTTGATTTTCAAAATTGCAAATTAATCAATCAGAAAATTAAGCTGTTTTTCCTCAGTCACCTGGAAACACCCCCCCCCCCCCCCCCCCCCAACAGTGGCATTGCATTATAATAACATATGAGGTCTTTTACTTAATAATAACAGATTAGTCGGTCAGTACAACAGTACATAAGATCAATTCAAGCTGAATTAAGGTGATAGAGTCCTAAAAGTGGTGACTAGTTTAAAGGTTAAATGGAGCATCTAGCTTAAAGTATGAAGGAGCAGTTAGAGTTAGAAGAGAACATGGTTTCACATTGAACTGCTGTTTAAAGAAAACCACAGTTGCCCCCAGAAGCTGCTGAAGCCGTTTGTTTACAAAACAGCCTGATCCCTCCTACGGAGAAGTCTGCAAAATAATAAGAACAGCCTGATCCCTCCTACGGAAAAATCTGCAAAATAATAAGCCATATAGGCAGAGGCCAGCACACACAGGGCTGTCAACATGGAAAGCAATTCAATGAAATTAGGCTGGCACATTCTTCCAAAACATTTATAGGCTAATTATGAAGACGTTGTTGTTGTTTTTAAACTAAAACATTGTTAAAAAGTGAATGTTAAAAACAACAGGGAGGGAAAGGAGACTCTCTTTAGCGGTGGCAAGACATTTTATGAGCCTATTCACACATTTACCTTTGTCAAAAACGTTGCTGGCTTTGGAGCTACGTTACACCCACAGTGAGCTATATGTTACACCCACAGTGAGCTATATGTTACACCCACAGTGAGCTATACATTACACCCACAGTGAGCTATACATTACACCCACAGTGAGCTATATGTTACACCTACAGTGAGCTATACATTACACCCACAGTGAGCTATATGTTACACCCACAGTGAGCTATATGTTACACCCACAGTGAGCTATATGTTACACCCACAGTGAGCTATACATTACACCCACAGTGAGCTATATGTTACACCTACAGTGAGCTATACGTTACACCCACAGTGAGCTATATGTTACACCCACAGTGAGCTATATGTTACACCTACAGTGAGCTATATGTTACACCCACAGTGAGCTATACATTACACCCACAGTGAGCTATATGTTACACCCACAGTGAGCTATATGTTACACCCACAGTGAGCTATATGTTACACCCACAGTGAGCTATACATTACACCCACAGTGAGCTATATGTTACACCCACAGTGAGCTATACATTACACCCACAGTGAGCTATATGTTACACCCACAGTGAGCTATACATTACACCCACAGTGAGCTATATGTTACACCTACAGTGAGCTATACATTACACCCACAGTGAGCTATACATTACACCCACAGTGAGCTATATGTTACACCTACAGTGAGCTATATGTTACACCCACAGTGAGCTATATGTTACACCCACAGTGAGCTATATGTTACACCCACAGTGAGCTATATGTTACACCCACAGTGAGCTATATGTTACACCCACAGTGAGCTATATGTTACACCCACAGTGAGCTATATGTTACACCCACAGTGAGCTATATGTTACACCCACAGTGAGCTATACATTACACCCACAGTGAGCTATATGTTACACCTACAGTGAGCTATATGTTACACCTACAGTGAGCTATACATTACACCCACAGTGAGCTATATGTTACACCCACAGTGAGCTATACATTACACCCACAGTGAGCTATATGTTACACCTACAGTGAGCTATACATTACACCCACAGTGAGCTATATGTTACACCCACAGTGAGCTATATGTTACACCCACAGTGAGCTATATGTTACACCTACAGTGAGCTATATGTTACACCCACAGTGAGCTATACATTACACCCACAGTGAGCTATACATTACACCCACAGTGAGCTATATGTTACACCCACAGTGAGCTATACATTACACCCACAGTGAGCTATATGTTACACCTACAGTGAGCTATACATTACACCCACAGTGAGCTATACATTACACCCACAGTGAGCTATATGTTACACCCACAGTGAGCTATACATTACACCCACAGTGAGCTATATGTTACACCCACAGTGAGCTATATGTTACACCTACAGTGAGCTATATGTTACACCCACAGTGAGCTATATGTTACACCCACAGTGAGCTATATGTTACACCCACAGTGAGCTATATGTTACACCTACAGTGAGCTATATGTTACACCTACAGTGAGCTATATGTTACACCCACAGTGAGCTATACATTACACCCACAGTGAGCTATATGTTACACCCACAGTGAGCTATACATTACACCCACAGTGAGCTATATGTTACACCTACAGTGAGCTATACATTACACCCACAGTGAGCTATACATTACACCCACAGTGAGCTATATGTTACACCCACAGTGAGCTATACATTACACCCACAGTGAGCTATATGTTACACCCACAGTGAGCTATATGTTACACCTACAGTGAGCTATATGTTACACCCACAGTGAGCTATACATTACACCCACAGTGAGCTATACATTACACCCACAGTGAGCTATACATTACACCCACAGTGAGCTATATGTTACACCCACAGTGAGCTATACATTACACCCACAGTGAGCTATATGTTACACCCACAGTGAGCTATATGTTACACCCACAGTGAGCTATATGTTACACCCACAGTGAGCTATATGTTACACCCACAGTGAGCTATACATTACACCCACAGTGAGCTATATGTTACACCTACAGTGAGCTATATGTTACACCCACAGTGAGCTATACATTACACCCACAGTGAGCTATATGTTACACCTACAGTGAGCTATATGTTACACCTACAGTGAGCTATATGTTACACCCACAGTGAGCTATATGTTACACCCACAGTGAGCTATATGTTACACCCACAGTGAGCTATATGTTACACCCACAGTGAGCTATATGTTACACCCACAGTGAGCTATATGTTACACCTACAGTGAGCTATATGTTACACCCACAGTGAGCTATATGTTACACCCACAGTGAGCTATATGTTACACCCACAGTGAGCTATATGTTACACCCACAGTGAGCTATATGTTACACCCACAGTGAGCTATATGTTACACCCACAGTGAGCTATATGTTACACCTACAGTGAGCTATATGTTACACCCACAGTGAGCTATATGTTACACCCACAGTGAGCTATATGTTACACCCACAGTGAGCTATATGTTACACCTACAGTGAGCTATATGTTACACCCACAGTGAGCTATATGTTACACCTACAGTGAGCTATATGTTACACCCACAGTGAGCTATATGTTACACCCACAGTGAGCTATATGTTACACCCACAGTGAGCTATATGTTACACCCACAGTGAGCTATATGTTACACCCACAGTGAGCTATATGTTACACCTACAGTGAGCTATATGTTACACCCACAGTGAGCTATATGTTACACCCACAGTGAGCTATATGTTACACCCACAGTGAGCTATATGTTACACCTACAGTGAGCTATATGTTACACCCACAGTGAGCTATATGTTACACCCACAGTGAGCTATATGTTACACCCACAGTGAGCTATACATTACACCCACAGTGAGCTATATGTTACACCTACAGTGAGCTATATGTTACACCCACAGTGAGCTATATGTTACACCCACAGTGAGCTATATGTTACACCCACAGTGAGCTATATGTTACACCCACAGTGAGCTATATGTTACACCCACAGTGAGCTATATGTTACACCCACAGTGAGCTATATGTTACACCCACAGTGAGCTATACATTACACCCACAGTGAGCTATACATTACACCCACAGTGAGCTATATGTTACACCCACAGTGAGCTATACATTACACCCACAGTGAGCTATACATTACACCCACAGTGAGCTATATGTTACACCCACAGTGAGCTATAGCATAACATGGCTGCTACCTCCGTGCTCCTCTGGGTGTCAGTATTTTGTAGGCTGCTGAAATGATATTTAGGGGTGCTTTAAATCATCCATGCATCAAAGAGCAACAAACAGAGGGGGAAACGTTCTCCCAATATTCCTCCAATGATTGGATGTTATCATTAGCCTTTCAAGCCTTTGATTCACTTGAGGTCACTCCAGTCCAGACTCAAACTGGATTGCCTGTATACATCTTCCCAAGACCAAAATAAATCAGGATTCAAATCAGTTTAAATCCCCACATGGCTCACGTGGGTACTGCAGTCCAATATTCATTTACAGCAGGGCTATCAGAAAATAACATCTTTTCTCTCACTGGCTCTTTTCCACAGCATCATCATCATCATCATATCTGTTCCATCTACTGTCGCTGTGCTGTGACCTCCACGCCCTGACCACCTGACCTCCACGCCCTGACCACCTGACCTCCACGTCCTGACCGCCTGACCTCCACGTCCTGACCACCTGACCTCCACGCCCTGACCTCCTCACCTCCACGTCCTGACCGCCTGACCTCCACGCCCTGACCACCTGACCTCCACGTCCTGACCACCTGACCTCCACGCCCTGACCACCTGACCTCCACGCCCTGACCACCTGACCTCCACGCCCTGACCACCTGACCTCCACGCCCTGACCACCTGACTGTCACTGTGCTGTGACCTCCACACCCTGACCACCTGACCTCCACGCCCTGACCGCCTCACCTCCACGTCCTGACCGCCTGACCTCCACGCCCTGACCACCTGACTGTTGCTGTGACCTCCACGCCCTGACCGCCTGACTGTTGCTGTGACCTCCACGCCCTGACCGCCTGACTGTTGCTGTGCTGTGACCTCCACGTCCTGACCGCCTGACTGTCACTGTGCTGTGACCTCCACGTCCTGACCGCCTGACTGTCACTGTGCTGTGACCTCCACGTCCTGACCGCCTGACTGTCACTGTGCTGTGACCTCCACGTCCTGACCGCCTGACTGTCACTGTGCTGTGACCTCCACGTCCTGACCGCCTGACTGTTGCTGTGCTGTGACCTCCACGCCCTGACCGCCTGACTGTCACTGTGCTGTGACCTCCACACCCTGACCGCCTGACTGTCACTGTGCTGTGACCTCCACACCCTGACCGCCTGACTGTCACTGTGCTGTGACCTCCACGCCCTGACCGCCTGACTGTTGCTGTGCTGTGACCTCCACGCCCTGACCGCCTGACTGTTGCTGTGCTGTGACCTCCACGTCCTGACCGCCTGACTGTTGCTGTGCTGTGACCTCCACGTCCTGACCGCCTGACTGTTGCTGTGCTGTGACCTCCACGTCCTGACCGCCTGACTGTTGCTGTGCTGTGACCTCCACGCCCTGACCGCCTGACTGTTGCTGTGCTGTGACCTCCACCACCTGACTGTTGCTGTGCTGTGACCTCCACGTCCTAACCGCCTGACTGTTGCTGTGCTGTGACCTCCACGCCCTGACCGCCTGACTGTTGGTTGCTTGTCATGTTGGTTGATCTAGGAGTTAAAGCTCATTCTACTATTAGCTTCCTACATATTTTCAATTAAAATAATCCAGACTTTTTCCAGACCTTTGTTTTGTTCTGAAGATGTTGTCTGATAATGTTCGACATCTTGCTCCTGGTAACTAGGTCATATCACTGATGGTTCTTCACAGCCAGAAATGTCAGAATATGTGAGATGATTGGCAGGGTTCCTACAAAGTTTCCATTTTAACATCTGCACCTATGTGCACTAACCTGCACAAGAACCCCCATACTTTTTTTTTTTTTTTTTTTCAAAATCCAAATCTATTCAAGTAATTATCAAATAAATGTTAATACTTTCCCAGAGTCCCCAGACCTGCATACTGTAGGAACCCTGTGTTAGACTCACTGGAAGTGATTCTGGGGGGAAATGTAAAATGCTGAGGAGCGCTTTGCAAATGATCTTTCTACTAAATGAAGTACATTAAAGTTACGCACTGCTGACAAATAGGCTCAACTAATGGTTTTTGTTCCACAAAGCAGAAATGCAGAGAACGATTTGGCAATGTGTAAAGCGGGCTTCACAAAAATAATAATAATATTAAATTAAATTAAACATTAAATAAAAATATATCAAATAAAGTCAAATAAAATGAAATAAAATTAATATGGATCTAGATTAAAAAATACATACAAAATGGAACTAGATAAAAAAAAAAGTTATATGGAAATGGATAAAAATACGGATCTAGATAAAGAAAATATGGATCTCTGGATCAAAAAATTAAACAAAAAATATGGAACTGGATCAAAACATACACTTGCACACAATAAAAATGTATTGTAAATAAATGTGGAAAAATAGTGGTCACCAATAGAAATGACTCTTTATCAACAACCATTCAACTGGTCATTCCCTGATGGAGTGTGAATGAGTAATGAATTGAAAAAGCTAGTGTAGATGTTTCTGTCATGTTACATTACTGCTCATACGTAAGCCAGTGATGATAGCATTATACCAGTAAGTGCATTATAAGCCAACCATCACTTGTAAGTCAGCATTGATTATGTCAATAGCTTCATGGCTAGCTCACTAAAGCCAGTTTACACTGTAAACTAACAACTGCACTTCAGGACAGGAGTTTATCCTGTCCAGAAATTACACTATATTTTAGGTTCATCATGTCTCCATCTGTAGTATGTGAGAGCATTGTGTAGTGGGTAATGAGTGGCTGAGTATTGTGTTAATATAAATGTATGTTGGTCAGTTTGAGACTTGATTGAGCTTTTCACAAGGACATTGAAATTGCTACAGTAAAAACCCAAACTTTTATTAACTATTATATTTACAGCTTGTGCACGATTCTGCATCGATTCACAAATGTCAAAAATGGATTATTACATTATTTACATTTTCTGGGAAACGGAAGGTCAAATCGCGATGCCTATAACTGCATATATGTATTTTTTCACCCTGAATCCAACGCTGCCACCCCCGAGCCTCTACGAGTTATGCTTACTGAATCTAACGCTGCCACCCCCGAGTCTCTACGACTTACGCTTACTGAATCTAACGCTGCCACCCACAAGTCTCTACGACTTACGGTTACAGAGATACGTCCGCCCTGCATGCAGGGCTACAAGAGAGAGACTGCAGACAAAGTAGTGTCAAGCCGTTCGTCGGCTAGCAGCTAGCTTTAGCCCTCTTTTACTTATCAAGTGTTGAACGCTCCGGTGGAATGGTGTCCAGCCTGTTATTTTGTGTCCTGTCGCATCATCAAGGTTCTGCTTCTGGCACCATGCATGTTTATATGATGGATGTCCAGTCAGGTGATCTGTTTTCACTCGTTCTTTATTGCAACTTAACGTGAGTAAAGCCAGTGAAGCTTGTGCTTCTTCTTCTTCTGCACTCTCCGCTTTTACTGTGGCTTTTCTGCATTCTTGGAACCCTCACTGCCACCTGGTGGCTAACTCTTGTAACAGAAGGCAGCATTTCTATTAATAAAATATAATGGAAGTACATGCATTAGTTTATTTTAATTATGGATCATAATACAATGCAATTCCAAATGCACTTTATTTTAAAAGTAGCCACACAGTGAGAAAAAAGAAAGTGAGAAAAAATAAATCATGTATTGGGGGAAAAAAGTGATGCATCGATTTGAGATGCATGGATAGTCGTTTTATAATGGAATCGTAGCCGTCTGATTCATAATCGAATCGAATCATGAGGCCAGTGAAGATTCACAGCCCTACTGTGCATACTACAGATAGTATACTTGAATGTCACAATATTATGTTTTGTGATACTGTATTGATTCTCAAAAACAAAAATATCATTATTAGTGCGAAGATTTGTGGCAGTGGTTCATTTTGTGTTGTGTTTAAACCCCCGACCGCTAGATAGCAGTGTTGTATCTTCACAGTATGAAACAATATGCAAACATATCCAACTGTACCCAACAATATGAAACAATAGAACCTTATCCAACTGTACCCAACAATATGAAACAATAGAACCTTATCAAACTGTACCCAACAGTATACAATAGTATTCAACAGTAGCAACGAATATCCAGCAGTACCTAACAGTATCAAACAGTGGTCAACAGTATCAAACAATAATGCATTTCAATAGTAGGTGACAGCATTCAGCAGCATGTAGTAACCTTCACACTGGCAACCAAAGTTCATTCAACCATTCATGTCTGCTTGCACCTGCTTGGGTTCCACACTGCCAAAGTGCCCTTGAGCAAGTCGCTGCCTCTGTACAAGATGGGTGCAATTTATCCCTCAGTAACGATACAATACATTCATTTGTTGATCAGTTCATAGTTCATACATGCTCCTGGTGTCCAGAACCATCAACCATGCCAAAGTGCCCTTGAGCAAGATACTGAATCCTGGGCAACTAGACCTAAAATTCACTTTGCAAACTGGGGGGGGAATTCCCCCCTTTATGTTCTTCAGATAGGGGGGATTTATAGACTTTGGGGGGGATTTTTTTCAGCCAGTACGATAACCGACATATCTGCTTCTCCTGCCCGATAAGCGATAATAATTTCACATTTTTGTATTTACAAAAGGAAGTTCTTAACCTGTAGTTTATGTACACCTGAGTCTAAATGACTATCAAAGCCTTTATTTTTTGTATTGAGTGATACACTTTACTAAAATACTCATATTATATCAGAAGTGTTCTTTGTTTTGTGTTCACAATAGTGATGTCAGTTAGATTTGGTTAGGTCAGAGCTATGGAATATTAAATCATCCATCTTTGCTTACTACATCTGCCTTTCTTACCGTCAGTACTGGCAACTAAACATGTTCCAATTTTGCATTGGGGAGAGTTATATTGAAGTGAATGGGCAGACATGTAAAGTCCCACTATAAGCCATTATCTGTGTGGTTTCACTTTTGATTGAAAATGTTTCCACCAAACTAAAGAAAAGACATTATGTGATGTTTTTAGGTAAATGTGCATGTTTGTTTTCCTTATTGGTCTGCAAACAGAGCATGGCTCTGTCTACAGCTAGATGAGCTGCTAACTACACCATGATACATGACCGAACAGGGCATCAGTCTTTACTTGACTTACTTTATTGCTATTTAGCAGACGCCTTTATCCAAAGCGACTTACAACATGATCACATACAGCACACAAAACAGATGAATAGACAAATAGAAAAACAATAGTAAAAATAGGCGAACCCAATATAAAAGAGTTTAAAAGTAATCAGTCAATATCACATCATGTTTTCTTTAATCAAGTGGAAGCATTTTTCAATCAAAGGTGAAACGCCACAAATATGATGGTTTATAGATGGACTTACGCTGCTGAGATTCAATGTTAGCTCCGCCGTAACGTTAGCTCCGCCGTAACGTTAGCTCCGCCGTAACGTTAGCTCCGCCGTAACGTTAGCTCCGCCGTAACGTTAGCTCCGCCGTAACGTTAGCTCCGCCGTAACGTTAGCTCCGCCGTAACGTTAGCTCCGCCGTAACGTTAGCCGGTTGTTCTTGGAGCCAACGACCGACACAAACCCTGGACATTTCATTTGGGGTAAAGCATGGGGTTCTTATATGGATTACGTCAGCTCTGGGAGTAGGAAGTGCTTTGAATGCGGGGATGTTTGGCCACAACATGCAGTTTGCTTGCCGAGCGGGGAGGCTACACCGCTGCCTGAGCTAATGTTCGCTAGTCACAACAGCGAACAGTCCGCCGTGTAATGTGTTCTTTCCACGTTCGTTCGTCGGCTAAACATATAGACATCGATGCTTAACATATAGACATCGATGACTTCTCCCGCATTATAAATTCCAAATCTGCAGGAATTGCCGAAACTATTTGCAATACCAGATTTGGATTTCATTCTGTGTAAAGATGATTGTGAAATTCAAATGCTAAATATAGTTTTGAACCTCATAAAGGTCAGGTGACATAAAGGTCAGGTGACAAGCAGAACTACGGTACCTTACTTTAAACTTTGAGGCCCCTTTCCTCAAAACAGTCAAGCTGCATCTCATATCTTTGGAGCACAAAGATAAGTTTGATATCAGCAGAAAGCTGACATTCTTTTTCCAACAGTGGATCAAAGTCAAAACGTGTTTTGGGGTCAATGTGACTGATTTTGATAGAGCAGGTCACACATCAAGTGGTGTTCTTCAACCCTGGGTTCATTCAAGCCACCACCCTCGGCCCTGCCTAAGTGCCTTTGAGCCGGACACTAAACCCCACAGCAGCTGTATTCTGTAGCAGCTGACCCTACACCATAGACCTGGGGGGGACGGCTAAAAGATGAATTCCCCTAAGTTCCTCATGATGAGCAATTAAACACCAATCAGTGGCAACCAATCAAGGAGCACACTCAAATTCCAATTAATTTCAACAAGTCAACAAGGTGTCCACATCCAGAGTGAAGGGACAACTTCTCACACATAGCACTCAGAAACAACCACACACACACACACACACACACACACTTTCTCTAAAAACCGTGTCAGCGGGTGAGCCAATTAATCTCCATAAAAGTCTGCATATAAGCTGCCTTACCTTTGCTGGCAGAGCCTGGGTCTCGTCTCCTCCTGGGTCTCCTCTCCTCCTCTTTGCTGACAGAGCCTGGGTCTCCTCTCCTCCGCCGGACCAGCAGAACATGTGCTCTCTCTCCTCCTGTGATCCACGCTCTCCGCTCTCTCTTCACGAGGAGCAGGTGTGTGTGTGTGTGTGTCTGTGTGAGAGAGAGAGACACACAGACAGAGAGAGAGAGAGAGAGGGAGAGTGAGAGAGAGTGTATGGGCGAGTGTGTGTTACTGGAGAAGCCAGTTTGTGATTGTGCTGTGGAGGATAGCAGAGAGGGAGGGCTGTATCGTTATGAGGGGCTCTCCTCTCTCTCCCCCTCTCTCTCTCTCTCTCTCTCTTTAACCCTTATTTAAGCACGTATGAGACAAGTGACTATAGCAGACTGTCTGCTGTCAGGACAGCATGCTGATAGGCTGCATTAAGGACAGCATGCTGATAGGCTGCATTAGCTGCTCTGAACTGTCATTCTTATTCTTTATTTATTCTGTCTTTTCATAGGCTGCTGCCATTCAATACAAGGGCGGCTCAACTATGACCTCCAGTCAGTGACAATCACGTGACAAATAAAACTAAATCAAAGATATTTTTCGGGGGGTGGGGCTAATATATGATTTTATATGATTTTTCTTCTTTCTTTCTTTCTTTCTTTCTTTCTTTCAGTACCTACCTATTAATTATTTGGTTAGAAAACTACAGGACATAATCACACATTGGTGAGACACATATCCAAAATAATAGTTATTCTGTTACAGAATAATTCATACAGTGTATGATGATTATGCATACGTATTACGTACTACAGTGGAATCTGCTTATAGTGAACACGGTTATCGCGATCAACCGCTGTGTGTATGTGTGTGTGTGTGTGTTTGCATCTCAGCAAACAGATTTGAGTTGTTACAGACAGTAGATCCTACAGAGACCTGCATGTAAACAGATTTGAGTTGTTACAGACAGTAGATCCTACAGAGACCTGCATGTAAACAGATTTGAGTTGTTAAAGACAGTAGATCCTACAGAGACCTGCATGTAAACAGATTTGAGTTGTTACAGACAGTAGATCCTACAGAGACCTGCATGCAAACAGATTTGAGTTGTTACAGACAGTAGATCCTACAGAGACCTGCATGTAAACAGATTTGAGTTGTTACAGACAGTAGATCCTACAGAGACCTGCATGTAAACAGATTTGAGTTGTTACAGACAGTAGATCCTACAGAGACCTGCATGCAAACAGATTTGAGTTGTTACAGACAGTACTTTACTTTACTTTATTGTCATTTAGCAGACGCTTTTATCCAAAGCGACGTACAACAGATTAAAATACATCACACAATTAAACATAGCAGAATAATGGAAATAGATTAAAACAGACAATATGTGATCATGATAAAAATATGCATAGATAAAAATGATCAAGAGTGCAGATTATTACAGTGTATGAACAGCAGAGGGAGAGATAGGAAAATGGATGGTGAATAGATGAGTTTTTAGTTTTCTTTTAAATATGGGCAAGGATGTGGCCATTCTAGCTGCAGGGGGGAGCTCAGAGAGACAGTAGATCCTACAGAGACCTGCATACAAACAGATTTGAGTTGTTACAGACAGATCCTACAGAGACCTGCATACAAACAGATTTGAGTTGTTACAGACAGATCCTACAGAGACCTGCATGTAAACAGATTTGAGTTGTTACAGACAGTAGATCCTACAGAGACCTGCATGCAAACAGATTTGAGTTGTTACAGACAGTAGATCCTACAGAGACCTGCATGCAAACAGATTTGAGTTGTTACAGACAGTAGATCCTACTTCCGGACCGTAAATTCCGGACTATAAGCCGCACCGGTGTATAAGCCGCACCTGCAAAGTTGACTATTTTTTTCTTATATAAGCCGCACCGGACTATAAACCACGGGTGTTTTAATGGTATTTTTTTTTTTTTTTTTTTTGTGTTTTAATGTTTAATTACCATATGTAAGGGTTCATGCACAGAGGGGATTGTCGGGAAAGAGATGGCTGTTTGAGGAAGCTCCCATTTATTAACATTTCAACAAAACAACATAACACAACACCACCTGTGTTGTTTTTTACAGTGCACACAGTGTCATACAGTGTCATACAGTGTGGTGAAAAGAGGGCAAGAGAGGAAATTAAAACTTATTATAGTTATATAGGATTTATAGTTAGAAAGAGTGCTAAAAAAAGAGAGATATTTTTTTTTTTTTTTTTTTTTTTGAAAAAATCCATAGATAAGCCACACCGTTATATAAGCCGCAGGGGCCAAAAAAGGCCAAAAAATGGGAAAAAAGGTGCGGCTTATAGTCCGGAATTTACGGTAAACAGATTTGAGTTGTTACAGACAGTAGATCCTACAGAGACCTGCATGTAAACAGATGAGTTGTTACAGACAGTAGATCCTACAGAATCAACTCTGTCCTTCCACCTGTCCCTCTCTGCATCATTATTCTCCACAATGAGTTGGCCAATGTGAAACTGCATGGGCATTTAGCACAGGGGCAGTTTTGATGTTTAGAGCATTTGGCAAGTCTGCATGAGTTGTGTCAGGCCCATCCCTCGGTATGGCCAGTACCATTTACTTATGTATCCCTCGGTATGGCCAGTACCATTTACTTATGTATCCCTGGGTATGGCCAGTAGCATTTACTTATTTATCCCTGGGTATGGCCAGTAGCATTTACTTATTTATCCCTGGGTATGGCCAGTAGCATTTACTTATTCATCCCTGGGTATGGCCAGTAGCATTTACTTATTTATCCCTGGGTATGGCCAGTACCATTTACTTATTCATCCCTGGGTATGGCCAGTAGCATTTACTTATTTATCCCTGGGTATGGCCAGTACCATTTACTTATTCATCCCTGGGTATGGCCAGTAGCATTTACTTATTTATCCCTGGGTATGGCCAGTACCATTTACTTATTCATCCCTGGGTATGGCCAGTAGCATTTACTTATTTATCCCTGGGTATGGCCAGTAGCATTTACTTATTTATCCCTGGGTATGGCCAGTACCATTTACTTATTCATCCCTGGGTATGGCCAGTACCATTTACTTATTCATCCCTGGGTATGGCCAGTAGCATTTACTTATTTATCCCTGGGTATGGCCAGTACCATTTACTTATTCATCCCTGGGTATGGCCAGTACCATTTACTTATTCATCCCTGGGTATGGCCAGTACCATTTACTTATTCATCCCTGGGTATGGCCAGTAGCATTTACTTATTCATCCCTGGGTATGGCCAGTAGCATTTACTTATTCATCCCTGGGTATGGCCAGTAGCATTTACTTATTTATCCCTGGGTATGGCCAGTACCATTTACTTATTCATCCCTGGGTATGGCCAGTACCATTTACTTATTCATCCCTGGGTATGGCCAGTACCATTTACTTATTCATCCCTGGGTATGGCCAGTAGCATTTACTTATTCATCCCTGGGTATGGCCAGTAGCATTTACTTATTTATCCCTGGGTATGGCCAGTAGCATTTACTTATTCATCCCTGGGTATGGCCAGTACCATTTACTTATTCATCCCTGGGTATGGCCAGTACCATTTACTTATTCATCCCTGGGTATGGCCAGTAGCATTTACTTATTCATCCCTGGGTATGGCCAGTAGCATTTACTTATTTATCCCTGGGTATGGCCAGTACCATTTACTTATTTATCCCTGGGTATGGCCAGTACCATTTACTTATTCATCCCTGGGTATGGCCAGTACCATTTACTTATTCATCCCTGGGTATGGCCAGTAGCATTTACTTATTCATCCCTGGGTATGGCCAGTAGCATTTACTTATTTATCCCTGGGTATGGCCAGTAGCATTTACTTATTCATCCCTGGGTATGGCCAGTAGCATTTACTTATTCATCCCTGGGTATGGCCAGTAGCATTTACTTATTCATCCCTGGGTATGGCCAGTACCATTTAATTATTTCTTAAACACTCATTAACATTCTGCGGGATTTTGAACCTCAATTAGTTATCAATAGCTTCATGATGGGGTATAAAATAAATGATGTCTAAAATATGAAGGGATACAATAAAACCATGGTTTAAAAAACATTAATGTATGAATGCTGTTGTCATTCAAAGGAGGACCTCACAGTAAGTTGAGATGGAAATAAGAGAAAGAAAGAAAGAAAGAAAGAAAGAAAGAAAGAAAGAAAGAAAGAAAGAAAGAAAGGTGTGCAGTGTGAAAACACCATAATAAATTAATAGTATATAGATAAGAAAGGGCATTAAGAAGCTGAGAAACTTTTTCTCTGTCAATAAGAAATGCTTTTTTCTCCCTCGCTCACTACAGCCTCCAGGTATGATCCAAAACGCATTCACACAACAACACTATTTCAGCCAACCAAAATGTTAATTTACGCTCCAGAAAGTGCAGTTTACCATTTGGCCTTGGGGTGAGTACTGTACAACTTTGCTGGTTGACATTTAACTTGATTTAAACGACATAAGTAGATGGAAAAAATATTTTAAAATGTACCGTAGTAAGTTTCTTGCCAGTTTCAAAAAATAGGGAGAAAAAGAGAGGGGGGAATTACATGGTTTCAAGTCCAGACCGTTGAAAAAGGTCAAGAGGATAGAGGATGTGAACTTTACTGTAAATGTTTTAATTTAAAAATGATTTGTCAACTTACCTTGTTGCATAACTTGGCCAGTTTCTGTACTTTACAGTAAGAGATGCAATTCCAAATTCCAAATAATTAAGTAAAAGTAAAATAAATAAATGAGAAATAAAAGAAAAAAATACTTCACCCTACCACCTCTGAACATTTCTCCTTATATTTCAGGTTAAATTGATCGCTTAACCCTTCAAACATGCCCATAGGATTGGAATCAAGTCTCTATCATTGTTAGTTTCATAGTAAATCATAGCTAAATCTAAATCAAATTCCCCATGGCCCAAAGCCAATATGTCCACTAAATCTAATGGGTTTTTGTTTTTTGAATGAATCCCATTGTGTTCAGCGAGTGCAATGTAGGAGAGGAGAGACGGATGTGTAATGTTAAGTGGAATAAAATATGGAGCAGGAAAATTGAGTGACAAGAGGTTAGTCAGCCAATTCACTCTAAATAACACAAAGTCAAAGCAAATTAATCAGAATCAGAATTATTTTATTATTTGTATTATTATTATTGTCTTAGTGTGATTGGTGCTCAAGTAACATGTGATCAATTAGAGCAAATATACAATATAAACAGATAAGATATAAAAAATGTATATAAAAAAACACAAATGAAGGTGTTTTGATCATCGTTGTTATGTAAATTAAATAAAGAATGTAGGGAGTTGATAAAATAAGAGTCTGGTAGGAGAAATGAATCATCTGTTGTTTCTTAACTTATGGTCTGGGGCCCATAAAGGGGCCGCATGTTGGTGGCACAATGGCAAGAGTCCGCCTGGTTTCCCCAGTTAGTCAATCATGTGCCTTGCAGGAAGGAAGGGGGGAAACCACTTATTTACAGTATTTTAAGTTATGAAAGACATTATCTAAATTAGGGATGGGCATCGAATTTCGAATTTTCGAATAATCGTTGTTATTATCCAGGTCGACTTTTATTATTGAAATTCGAAATTCGAGAATTTTTTTTTTTTTTTTTTTTTTTTTTTTTTTTGAGTGAAATGTTGCATTGTCTCCCCTGATTCTAAGTATAGTCAAATCGCTTGGTTTGAGCAAGTAAAACAATTTTTATAAGCATTTTAAGCAAGGTTTATGGAAAAATGAATGGCGGATGAAATCCCATGAAGAGGGAGAGGGGGTGACTTTGGCACCCCTTTGGCACTCAGACCTGAGCCTACTAAATATTTAATGAACCACTCATGATTGTCAAAACTGTTTTTTATTTTCGAAAATGTCAATGTCATGTAACATGTTCTTTACTTCAGTGGTGCAATGCTTGTTTGAGCTAAAAATCCACAGCAGAAGCTTTTTATATTAACACATTCATTGCCAGCCGTTTTTTTTTTACTGTAGGTAGGTTCTGCCAGAGGGTTTTTTTGAGGATTCTGGCTCATCTTTCAAGACCCGAGGATTCGTTTCTGCTAAGATTTTGTGAACACACAATATCTCAAAAGAACTATGGTAATAGAATGTGTGCTTTCTCTGTCTAAAAGAGTTCGTTTGTAGAGTTAGTAGTTATGTAAGCATTAGCAGTTGAATACAGCATGGTTTCAGTGTCAGAAAAATTATTCTGAGATAAACGGCTTTTTGTGAAATTCGAACAGTCACTTTAACCATTCATTTTTGCCATCAGTAAGACGTCAGACATCTAAACAATAGTTTTGAACAGTAATTTCCTCCATAACAGCAGGAAACCCCCCTCTGCTTCCAACTCCTCCCTCCGTGTGTGTTCTCCTACTGCCTCCCTGGCTCTGCAGCGGGCGTGTCACAACGAAGTTGCTGCTGCTGCTGTGCCTGTCTGCGCGGCCGCTCTTTGAGGAAGTCTGGGTGGACTCGCTCGTTTCTTGGAGTTTTGGTTGAGAGCTTTGATGAAGCTTTTGCGATTCTGGTCATATTTATGCTGCGTGTTTCAAAGTGTGCATCCAATCTATTCTTGGAACCCCCCACCGTTGCCACCGCTGTGCATCAGCGCGAAAGTGAAAGCGTTTTCGCCATCAATTTTACAGTATGAGAACGGCTTCCTCGCGCTTTTCCCTCCAGTTTTGGGTCGCCTCTTTCTACTGTGGAGAGACATGTCGCCACTCAGTGGGTCGGTAAAATAGATTACGGTATACACATTCAATACCTCCAATTCTGGTATAGGAGACGTAAAAGGGTTAGATCAACGTCCCACCGTCAAAAAAAAGAAATCGATTTTTTTTTACGTAAAAACACGTCATTGGCAGTGAACGGTTGGATTTTGTTTGATGTAAAAACACGTCATTGGCAGTGAACATGTTAATTAATAAAGCCGTAGACTTAGAATCAGGGGAGACAATGCAACATTTCACTCACAAAAAAAAAAAAAAAAAAAAAAAATACATTTTTAATTTTTTTTACATTTTTATTTTTATTTTCGAATTTCGAATTAAATTCGAATTTGGCCAGCGAATTTCGAATAGTGTTTTTGCTAGAAATGCCCATCCCTAATCTAAATCACATCAATCTAAAATGAGTGATATTCATATACAGCAGGAAACTGAATGATGAATCGTTAGGTACAGATACAAATTGGAAATCATAGAGCGTCAAAACATGTTAAAAATATAGAGTATTAACAAGAAAATACAGACATACAAAACAGACAAAAACATGCAATATGTGTCTATATATATATATATATATATATACACACAGTATACTATATATATGCACGGATGCATGTGCGCAGACAAAATAAGTATATTACTGTAATTCACATTTTGAAAATCTGAGAAATATAATATATTCTCTGAATTTCAAGATGTGAATTTTCTAATTGCTTTTCCAAATAAACCAGTTGCGCCAATGCCAGACCTAAACCGGTCTAATTTAGCCGTTCAAACATAACACACAACACAAACGCATGTTTAGGTAGGTAGGTAGGTATATACTTTTATTAACCCCTGAGGGGAAATTCATTAAATTACTCTTATAATGTGCAATGTCCAATATGCCCTTACTTTTGAATGTACCTACATTTTCTTAACTTTAGGACTGTTTGTGTTATTCTGATAATGGTGATTGTGAACTATTGCATAGAAGAAGAAGAAAAATCCCCAAACCAAATAATTTTTATTTATTATAGCTATGGTGATCATCTACTATCGTATAGTACATGTTTTTTTTTTTACTTTACTTAAATGTTCTTTTTGCCAATACTGCCTCTCGTGAAATGATGTGTGAATTGATTTTCTACTGCTACCACATTTTTCTATTTCCCAGTCATCTGTCTTGTTTCTGCAGTGGGAAACCCATAGACTGAGACCAGCTTTTT
>NC_139646.1:29576458-29578958 GCF_964638095.1 Poromitra crassiceps | reverse complement strand
TAAGAGAGTTGGGGGGGCGTGGCCTCTAGAGTAGAGTAGACAACATAAGACAGTTGGGGGGCGTGGCCTCTAGAGTAGAGTAGACAACATAAGACAGTTGGGGGGGCGTGGCCTCTAGAGTAGAGTAGACAACATAAGACAGTTGGGGGGGCGTGGCCTCTAGAGTAGAGTAGACAACATAACGACAGTTGGGGGGGCGTGGCCTCTAGAGTAGAGTAGACAACATAACGAGAGAGCTGGTTCAAACCATAATGAACCCATCCAAGTTGTTTTGATTTCAAAATCAGCTCTGCCCTCTCTTGGGCTTTGCTATTGGATGTGAATCCTTCAAGCACGAGCTCCCCTGAAAAGCTTTTCCATTGGCGCCTTCACGGCCTCAATAAATCACGGCATAATAGTTCTTTCTAAACTTCAGCGTGAGCGAGGCTACATCTCATACTGTTTTATTATTTTACTATTTTATTATTTTATTTTCTTTATTTTTATTTTGCACTGTGCAGACATGCTACCCTGGCATGGTTCCTAGAGAACAGCACAAAGCACTTTATTCATATGCCCTCTTATTTTGCCTTTTAAAAATCATTATTTTTTTATATACCTTTTATTCATTTACAACCATGCACTGTGCCGACATGCTGAATGTATCCATGTCTTACCCTGTTTCATGTTTTGTTGTGTGCTCTGTTGTTATTGTGTACTCTCTGTTTTCTATACCATGTGGAGGTGTGGCTTGTGAACAAGAATTCCAATGCATTTTGATGCAACATTTTAATGCAAATGGCAAATAAACTTGAACTTGAAGAGCTACGAAGAATGAAGCGTCTTCCAGAAGACAGTGGAGCTGGAGCGAGGTGCGCAGCAAGCAGCGTTGGAAGCTGGATGACCAGACCATCAGAGTCTGCTGGGGCTGCTCTGCCTACTTGCTGCTGGGCGACGGGTACATCGAGTGCTTCACGCGCCTGCCTGGGCCTCACAGAGCAGCCAACATGCCCAGCCTGTAGGGCGCTACCCCTGGAAGAGCTTGTGTGGCAGCTGGGGGTCTGGGATGGGGATGACAGTGACGCCTCCCTCTCAGCTGGATGCGGCGGTGTTGGTGGAAGCCGCTTTGAGCAGCAAGGCTTGGTGGGCCTGGTAGACCAAACTCCTCATTTTGACCAGAGGGTCAAAATGATCATTGTTAGATGTAAATTATTGTACAAATACGATGATTATTGTACAAATACGATGATTATCGTACAAATATGATCATTATCGTACATCTGGTGTTTTGGAACGTTTTCTGTGGCAGTGAGAAAACCCTCACTGTGAGGTGAGCAGACGCAGCTGGCAAATGACGCACATCACATGTATTGGAGGAAGCATGTGCTAGTCTACAACTCTCCCCAGGTCGGCGACCGGGCAAGTACAATTGGGGAGAAAATGGGAGAAAACCCAAAAAAACTTGATAAAAATGAACAGAAACATGGAATCTTAGTTACCACGATTGTTTGTCATACCAAGAAGGACACATTTATATTTTTTTGGCCAGATTTAGAGGAATATTTAATTTTAAATTAACATTAGGATTATACTGTTATTCCGTATTTTCTCCTTTTCTCACTCATTTTCATGTAACCACCTCCTCTCCCATAGGTCGTTTTACAGTACAACAGACAGGCAGAAACTGATATGAGAGATATGAGAGATATGAGAGATATGTGAGAGACAGCAGGTGTCACACCAACACAACAGCAACCACTAAACCACTATAATGATTTGCCGTCATACAGCAAATACTGCCCTACTCTGCAAACCCATCTCATTTTCCAGATTCTGTCACAAATCACAACCAGAAAGCCTACAAGGCCTACTGCACGGCGGCACAAGTCAACAATAACAACATGCAACAACAACACATATGCATATATCTTACCTTGTGAAGATGGACTTGTGCTGTGGAGTGATGCGGATTCATTCCTTCATAAAACCCTCTGGGGATTCATATAGTCCGATATGTCTTTGTGGACATGTGGTGGTGAAGCCATATGACTTGTCTCTTCTGAGTGTCACCGTTGCGGACAAAACAAAACAAACAGGTGCTGCTGACGGGCAGCTACATGTAGCTAGCTGCTCCTGGGTGATGTCCGACTCGTCCGAGGCCGAGCTGCTTGGGCCGCTAAGGCCCGCCTCGCCTCCGTGCTCCGACGAGGCCGCGGCAGCGGGACGTTAGCTGAGGAAGAGCTAGCACTAGCCTGGCTGGCAGGTAACGCTAGCTGGCTGGATGTCTGGATGTCCGCAGGCTAGTGGCGCTGCTGTGCTGGCGCTAGTAGTAGTAGCAGCTAGTAGTAGTAGCAGCAGAAGTAGTGTCAGTAGCTGCACTTGAAGCTGAATCACTCCTCCTCGCTGGAGGGTTTTTGAAAGAGTCCGAAATCCTCCGAAAATCACAACGAGACGACCAGCAAACAGCACGTGCTGCAGCCTTGCAGACAGACAGTGTGTGCAACAAACAAATATGTCCCCC
>NC_139646.1:29551458-29571458 GCF_964638095.1 Poromitra crassiceps | reverse complement strand
CACAATTGAAAAGAAGGTGAAGAGGGGGACTTCCATTCCTTCAGAATGAGTTTTTTGGCAACAGTTGTCCCCAGTGTCAGAGATTGTTGCACAGCTGTAGGGAAGTTCAGAGAGGACTCCGAGCAACCAAAGACGGCGAGTTCTGCCTTCGGCTACAGGGTTATTTATTTTGTAGGCTTTAGAGTACCAGTCAAATATTTTGGCCCAGAATCCCGTTAGTGAAGAGCAGAACCAGAAGGCATGAGATAGTGTGCCCTCTGACACATGACACCTGTCACACAGTGGTGAGACAGAAGGCCGGGAAGAACTTGTGTAACTTATGCTTGGAATAGTGAAGACGTTGAGGAACTTTAAATTGGATTAGCTGGTGTCTGCTATTAACTGACATGCCCCAGAAGAAGGTACCACATATAGGCCAATTGTAATTCCCAGAAAATTAGAAAATAGTTCATTTTTTGAACAAATGTTTTTAATTTTTTCATTAAACACAAGTTTAGGTTTTGAACTATCCATTCCACATAAAATGCAGCCATTTTATAATCAGTAAATAAGTGTATCTTGTTAAATAAAAGTCCTTGTTGTCCACTCCCCCCTTACCTGGCAACTTTGAGGGCCGTTATCTCTTAATGTTGCTTTTAGGAGTGTGAACATTCAAATAAGCATATCTCCCTTCATTCTTTTCAGATTACAATGTGTGACACATCATTTTAAAGTTTACAATCTGCACTTTCATAATCTGTAAAAAACAGAAAAATTACCTCCGCCTACATGTGGGTCAAAATACCAGCAGCTGTCACAGCAGACTTGTACCTCAGACAGAATCCTTTCCCATATAATGTCAGATAAATCAATACCAAGTTCCTCCTGCCACGCTTCTCTAATCCTCTCAGTAGAGGCAGTGTTGCAGTTGTTAAACAGACATACAAATCTAGAGCTAAGATGCTTGGAGTGAGGAGGGCTCAGCAATACATGTTCATTTGGGAGCGCTTCAAAGGTGCGAATCTTGGATCAAACATAATTTCTGATTTCCAGGTATCTGAACCAGTTCGTGCCGGGCAACTCAAATTTCCTCTTCAGTAGATCAAAGGTTGCAAAATGACCATCTATGTATAGGTATTTGATGGAAACTAGCCCCTTCCCACTCCAGGCAGAGTGATTGAAACAAATTGGCGTGTGGACAGAAACATCTGGTAGATTCGAAATACTCCTAACTTAGTTTAGAATTCTGACAGTTTTTCACAATGAAACTTATTTTTTGTAAAGACCCATGCTTCTCTATGTCTAGCTTAGAAAATAACATGGTTGGCAGGGAGGAGTTTGCAATAGAGCTGGCCTCCATTTTGAGCCACAGACACAATTGGCAGGAGTCCCTTGATGCCAAAACATTAGAGCCCCAACATTGGCAACCCAGTAGTAGTGTCTAAATACTCGTAAGGCCAGCCCTCCTTTATGGTTTTTGCAAGTGAATTTTCAAAATTTGATGGTTCTTATAGTTCCAGATGTAAGACATAATTATGGAGTCTAGTTCCTTAAAGAAGGCTGATGTAAGAAAATGGGAAGGTTTTGGCACAGAATAGAGGAACCTGGGAAGCAAAACCATCTTAACTGTGTTTATGGCCAATTATGGACAAAGGAAGGATTTTCCCGTTTTCTATACAGTGTTTAAGTCTTAAAACAAAATCACCAAACTACTGTCTGTGTCTTTCTGTCTGTATGTCTGTCTGTCTGTCTGTCTGTCTGTCTGTCTGTCTGTCTGTCTGTCTGTCTGTCTGTCTGTCTGTCTGTCTGTCAGTCTGTCTGTCTGTCTGTCTGTCTGTCTGTCTGTCTGTCTGTCTGTCTGTCTGTCTGTCTGTCAGTCTGTCTGTCTGTCTGTCTGTCAGTCTGTCTGTCTGTCAGTCTGTCTGTCTGTCAGTCTGTCTGTCTGTCTGTCTGTCTGTCTGTCTGTCTGTCCGTCTGTCTCTGTCTGTCTGTCTGTCTGTCTGTCTGTCTGTCTGTCTGATTCAAAATCTGCAGAAATCTAAGTTTAACAACTTGTGTAAATTCTGAAGTAGCACTGTGTGTGTGTGTGTGTGTGTGTGTGTGTGTGTGTGTGTGTGTGTGTAGGTAGGTGTGTGTGTGTGTGTGTGTGTGTGTGTGTGTGTGTGTGTGTGTGTGTGTGTGTGTGTGTGTGTGTGTGTGTGTGTGTGTGTGTGTGTGTGTGTGTGTGTGTGTGTGTGTGTGTGTGTGTGTGTGTGTGTGTGTGGTGGGGAGAGCTTGTTATACTCTGACAGGGCGAGACCGTTGGAGTGAAATGCATGATGGCATTCTGTGATGAGCAGTAAGACTTTGAATAAACATGGTTGATCTCAACCTACCCTGCTGTGTGTGTGTGTGTGTGTGTGTGTGTGTGTGTGTGTGTGTGTGTGTGTGTGTGTGTGTGTGTGTGTGTGTGTGTGTGTGTGTGTGTGTGTGTGTGTGTGTGTGTGTGTGTGTGTGTGTGTGTGTGTGTGTGACACCAGCAGGCTTGTCTGTTTGTGCTGTGTTCAGTGAAGCCTTTTATTGAAACCATGTCTCTTTTCAGATATTCAGTCCATCTCTCTCGCCCCCCCTCCTCTGTTTGCTGACTCCTGTTCCTCTCTCTCTCTCTCTCTCTCTCTCTCTCTCTCCACTCTCTCCTCCCTCCATCAACTCTCTCCATCCCTCATTCCCTCTGTCCGTTTACTTCCAACTTCCTCTTCGTCACTGTCTCCATTATTCTTCTGACTTGTTTGTGTATCTTTTTTTTCCATATTCCATTTTCAATGTTTTTCAGAATGCAAAGAACATGAATGGTTTCAGACACAGGAAAAGGAGAAAAGAAAAGTGAGAAAAAAACATACATGGGTTATATTACAACATGGTGCTACCAGTGGCATGAGGTACGTATGTGTTTGCAAGAGAAGTTGTCCATAGGATTCAACACAAGGGGTCCATGAAAAAGCAGTGGGGTGAGTCACAGAAACATGTGTTTGATGGCTGTGTCAGGGCCTCCACTGAGAGGATCAGAGAGGCCAATTGAGGACCAATTTAGGAAGTTCTCAACTATTTGGGACCCGTTCCTGGGCTACTTGGACGAGGTTAAAAACAACGAATAACTCGTCCAGTTAATTTCTCGTGGACTCCTTGCGCAGGTTTTTATGTGCGGCATCTCTTATAAGCACTTAAAGTTCAATCAACAACATTTTTAGTACTACCAACAAGGAAATTCAAGTTGGACAAACTAAATGCCTAGTTGAGCTGACATTATATTATGAGTCGAACCAACGTCCTTTAATTGCTCTGTTTTTTGGGGCTCTTATGGTGTTAGAGTTTGATTAAGATGGACTCTACCAGACGACAACGGTCTGGCTGCTGGAAAGAGGATCCTGTTGATCCTGAGACGCAACGTGTCATGCTCTCCACTCCTGGTGTCAATTCACGCTTGTTTGAACACCTGAAAGGTGGTGTTGTCAGACGCACCTGATGCCGCGCAGCATAAACCACTCCCCACTGCTCAAACCACTCCCCACTGCTCAAACCACTCCCCACTGCTCAAACCACTCCCCGCTGCTCAAACCACTCCCCGCTGCTCAAACCACTCCCCACTGCTCAAACCACTCCCCCCTGCTCAAACCACTCCCCACTGCTCAAACCACTCCCCCCTGCTCAAACCACTCCCTGCTGCTCAAACCACTCCCCACTGCTCAAACCACTCCCCACTGCTCAAACCACTCCCTGCTGCTCAAACCACTCCCCCCTGCTCAAACCACTCCCCCCTGCTCAAACCACTCCCCACTGCTCAAACCACTCCCCACTGCTCAAACCACTCCCCACTGCTCAAACCACTCCCCACTGCTCAAACCACTCCCCACTGCTCAAACCACTCCCCACTGCTCAAACCACTCCCCGCTGCTCAAACCACTCCCCCCTGCTCAAACCACTCCCCGCTGCTCAAACCACTCCCCCCTGCTCAAACCACTCCCCACTGCTCAAACCACTCCCCCCTGCTCAAACCACTCCCTGCTGCTCAAACCACTCCCTGCTGCTCAAACCACTCCCCGCTGCTCAAACCACTCCCCCCTGCTCAAACCACTCCCCGCTGCTCAAACCACTCCCCCCTGCTCAAACCACTCCCCGCTGCTCAAACCACTCCCTGCTGCTCAAACCACTCCCTGCTGCTCAAACCACTCCCCACTGCTCAAACCACTCCCCGCTGCTCAAACCACTCCCCCCTGCTCAAACCACTCCCCGCTGCTCAAACCACTCCCCCCTGCTCAAACCACTCCCCACTGCTCAAACCACTCCCCCCTGCTCAAACCACTCCCTGCTGCTCAAACCACTCCCTGCTGCTCAAACCACTCCCCCCTGCTCAAACCACTCCCTGCTGCTCAAACCACTCCCCACTGCTCAAACCACTCCCCACTGCTCAAACCACTCCCCACTGCTCAAACCACTCCCCCCCGCTCAAACCACTCCCCACTGCTCAAACCACTCCCTGCTGCTCAAACCACTCCCCACTGCTCAAACCACTCCCCCCTGCTCAAACCACTCCCCCCTGCTCAAACCACTCCCCACTGCTCAAACCACTCCCCACTGCTCAAACCACTCCCCCCTGCTCAAACCACTCCCCCCTGCTCAAACCACTCCCCACTGCTCAAACCACTCCCCACTGCTCAAACCACTCCCCGCTGCTCAAACAGGGTTATAATGGCACTGGCCTGCTGGTGGTTAAGTGTTTGGCCAGTTACAGTCCTCAGCCTCACCAAGTACTCGTACTAGTGCCAGGCTGTCCACTCAGCCCATCCCAGCAAAACCCTGCTCACCTACAGCCTGGTTCATATGAGAGAATATCACCTACAGCCTGGTTCATATTAGAGAATATCACCTACAGCCTGGTTCATATGAGAGAATATCAAAATCAGAATCAGAATCAGAATCAGCTTTATTGGCCAAGTATGCAAACACATACAAGGAATTGGGCTCCGGTTAGCTTTGCTCTCAAGTACACACATAGAGAAAAATAAAAAGGGAGAAAGAAGGTTACACATAGTCAAGGCAAGAATACTTTGTAAAAAATACTTTGTAAAAATACTCTTTTTACAGTGACTGCTATATACAATGTGGTGGCTGTGCTATATACACTGTAGTAAAGTGGCTATTTTTAAATATGAATATATTAGGGAGTGTACAGTCAAAGTGTACGGTAGGTGTGCAACAACGTTTGTGAACAAGATTTATACAGATATTGCATTTTTATATATGAATATATAAGGGGATGTACAGTAGTGCAACAACGCTATGTAGGTTTGTAAACAAGGCATATACAGGGATTGCATTTTAAATATGAGTATATAAGGGAATGTACAATAAATGTGTGCAGTAAAATGTGCAACACTAAACAACAGGTTTCGTAGAAAAGGATTATGCAGATATTACAGATATTACACGGTACACGGTACAGTTGTATGCCGTTCAATGTGAACGAGGCTTGAGTTTACAGTGAACACAGTGCACAATGAACATAAATTAAGTGAGTGGCTGGTTTAAGTGGTTTTAAGGTGTTTAACAGAGTAATGGCCTGTGGGTAGAAACTGTTTTTGCATCTATTTGTTTTGGCGTGCAGAGCTCTGAAGCGTCTGCCCGAGGGGAGGAGTTCAAACAGAACTTCAGTTCAAACAGAACTTCAGTTCAGAACTTCAGTTCAAACAAAATAAAAATCACAATATCACAGGCAGAAAAATAACATGTGTTACACAGATGGAGAGACTCAGGTCCCTGAGAACCAACTCGCTAAGAAGGTTCTCAATTATCTGGGGCCCATTTTTGGCTACTTTGACGAGGTTAAGAAGGACCAGTGACTGAGGTTAAGAGTGACCAGTGACTGAGGTTAAGAGTGACCAGTGACTGAGGTTAAGAGTGACCAGTGACTGAGGTTAGAGGTGATGGACGGCTCGCCTGGCTGGTGTCTCAAGGACCCCTCGTGTGGGATCCCATCATGCACATCATCTCTTGCAAGCACATACACACCTTGTGCGTCTGATAGTACCATGTTCTAATGCTGATTATCATGTATGTTGTTTTTTCTCTCTCTCTCTCTTATTCTTTCCTGTGTCTGAGTTTGTTTGTCTTGTTCGTATATTGTTCTAAAAAAAATAAAAAATAAAAAATAAGATCTGCCAAATGCTAACTTTGTCACCAAGCCGTACCAGCTGTTGCAGTGGGACCAGGAGTTACAGAGAGTCAGGAACAGAGTGGGCTGAGGGACCAGTCACAGATGGAGCAGAAGAGATGACACATACAGACATTGCAGAGGTGGATGCAGAGGTCACAGAGGTCACAGAGGTCACAGGGACGAGAGGAGCAGAGGAGGCGGCAGCTGGTACGTCCTCATTTATAAAATATATAGACATGATTACAAGCCACTCATGAAGGATGCTTGTTTCAAGTTGAGTAAAGTTTGTGAAGAAAATAACTGAATTGAAGAGTTTCTCACAGCTCTAGCAGTGGTCGTTGGACTAGAGGCGACTCAAAAGTCGCTCATCCCGATCTCGACTCTTCTCGTCCCTGGCACCTCAATGGTGGAACGAACTTCCACCTTCGGTCTAGCCTGGGTAAACCCAGCCGCCACGTGACCTGCTCTCAGACCTGCTCACCTTGTGACTGTAAGCAGGGTAAGCCTGAGAGCAGGTCACTGGGGGCTGGGTTTACCCAGGCTACCTTCGGTCAGGACAGCTGAATCACTGCCGATCTTTCGGAAAAGACTAAAGACACCTTTTCAGGCTCCATCTGGGCCCTTCTTGATCTAACTTCTTTCTCTATCTTTCTAAAAAAAAAAAAAACATTAACCTAAACTAAACTTGTACCACTGTTCCTTCAGAGGTTGTAGTTGTCATAGACTGTGTTGCATAGTTGATTGCTCTATCGCTGACAAAAATGTGTTATTGTAAGTCGCTTTGGATAAAAGCGTCTGCCAAATGACGTAATGTAATGTAATGTAAATGTAAATGTAAATGTAGAGGAAGTTGATGTGGTTGCAGACACAGGAGAGGGAGGAAGAGACAGAGGAGAGACAGAATAGACTGAAGAAAGATCCTGGGACTGCGGACAGGTGAGGGCGTCGTCCGGACAGGTGAGGGCGTCGTCCGGACAGGTGAGGGCGTCGTCCTGGCCATGGCGGTTGTAACAGCAGAGGAGTCATAGGTGCTACTGACAGGCTGAGAGGATAAGAGCACAGTTTACAACATTATAAATAATCTATCATTATTAGGTATTACAGGAATGAAGACTACATCATTTCAACATATCTTTATGGAATGAAAATCTCACAATAGTTACCCAGGCATGAAAAGAAAAACAGTGCATATTGTAAAATCATTCTCCTCCATCCTCATGACCTGTAAATATTATATTTAAACATATTAATAATATAAATATCAGCATCAGTAAATCCTCATCACTTACGATGCCAAAGTCAAAGGGGGCTTATTCCGACGTGTCTGCCCAGGTGATGCAGCAGACGATGGTCCTGGCTGTGGTCTCACTGAAGATGACATGGGACTGAGCTGGAAGACTACAGGTTCACAGAAAAGTCAATGAAATGTAATAATACAGAACACAACACCAACACATCTGACAACAGCAAATCCTCATTACACTTACTGATGCCAAAGTGTCTGCCCAGGTGTCTGCCCAGGTGTCTGCCCAGGTGTCTGCCCAGGTGTCTGCCCAGGTGTCATGGCAGGCCATGTAGCAGACTCCATCTTTGTCTCAGCCATAAGTGATGTCTAATACAGAGGAAAGAATCCCAACAGTCAAAGTATCAACACTGCTCGCCAACATCAAAACATGTATGTGGGGTTAAGCCAGCCAGCCATGTAGCAGGCCAGGCCAGGCTACCAGCAGGCCAAGCCAGGCTACCAGCAGCCCAGCTACCAGCAGGCCAGCTACCAGCAGGCCAGGCCAGGCTACCAGCAGCCCAGCTGTAGGCCAGGCCAGGCTACCAGCAGCCCAGCCACCAGCAGGACAGGCCAGGCTACCAGCAGCCTAGCTACCAGCAGCCCAGCAGACCAGGCCAGGCTGCCAGCAGCCCAGCTACCACCAGGCCCAGGCTCCAGCAGCCCAGCCACCACCATCAAGATCAAGATGAAATATTTACTAGCAATATACTGCTTATTTCTTCTCAGTTATGAACAGAGCCGGGTGAGTAACTCAAATGTACATCATGAGGACCCACCACAGAAAATGTCCTCTGTAACTTCTGTGGACACACCGGCTTATCACCACCATGTCCTGTGCATCATTGTATCAACAAACAATGCAGGAATTCAACACCATCTACATAGTTTGTTACTTCTGAAAGAACACTTTGTTATATCGGAGGACTCTATTTTGGACTATGTTGGCAAATACAATGCAAAAAAAGAGATGTCTAAACACACTACACTGAGATGCTTGGTTGTTCTACTCTTGCTAATATCTGGAAACGTGCAACCAAATCCTGGCCCACATACCGGCCTAATATGCTTAGACACTCCACCCGAAAATACCAGTAACGCCGCCGCCGGCTGCAGCACTACCATCCATAAGAGCAACAACCCAGTCTTACAGGTATGCATGTCTTGCAGAGAAACAAAACAGAACTGGACAATGAACACTCAACACAGAGTTTACCGTGATTCTCACAGCCAGACAGCTGGAGTGAATCTGGTGTTTAAAAAACACCGCAAATTTAAATTCTTCAAAACTGTAAACCAATCTAAGGTTATTTGGGACCCGCAATCCAAACCCAGGGGACTTTTGGGGGGTCATTTGAATATCCGTAGTTTGATTTCCAAAACTGACCAAGTCCACCATATTCTTAGTGACTCTAACATTGATTTTCTTTGCCTGACAGAGACCTGGTTACATAGTAACTCACCATCTGCGGCAATACATGTACCAGGATATAATGTATTTAGACGGGATAGGTCTAAGGGAAAGGGGGGTGGGGTGATGATTTATATGAAAGACATCTTCCACTGTGATCAAATTAAATGGTCATCTGACAATGACCTGGAATGCATTGGTTTGACTGTAACTCTCTCACCTCAAATGTCCTTTGTTCTTGTTGTTTTGTACCGCCCACCCTCTTCTAACAAGGGATTTTATGAAAATCTGAAAAGCATGCTCAGAGAGTGCGATTCTAGTAAAGAAATCATATTGATGGGAGATTTCAATATAAATTGGGAAGATAGAGCAAACAGGAAGGCCCTTAAACAGATCACAGATAAATTGAATTTAACTCAATTGACTAATGGGCCAACTAGAATAACTACTTCTTCCCAAACACAGATTGACCTAATCTTTAGCAATAGACCTGAAAGAGTTGTAAAGACACTCAACTTTATCACTGGGCTCTCAGACCACAACCTGACTTTGGTATCCAGAAAACTCACAAAGAAACGGTTCCAAGGTGGTCATATACCATCTGAGCAGCTCAGGATCCCTAAAAGTGAACTTGAACATTTTGAAAATGCCATAAAACAAATTAATTGGAATGACTTATTGCTGGGGTTAGATGCAGAGGAAGACAGCAGTATATTCACCCATGAAATTCAGCGTATAGCCGACAAATTTACAAAAAGAGTCAAAGGTAAAAAGAATCAAAAGAGGTCACTACCCTGGTTGAACCCTGGTTTACTGAAACTTATGAAGGAGAGGGATATTGTGTTGAAAAGGGCACTAAAGTCTAAACAGGTGAATGACAAACGCAAATTTACAATGCTGCGAAATAAGGCAACTAAGGAGATAAGAAAAGCGAAAGCGAATTTTTTTATCCGTATCATTAGTGAGGCGAAAGGCAATACAAAACTAATTTGGAAGCAGATTCAGAAGCTGTTAGGGACCGATCAGCTTAGATGCAGTAAGCCATTTGAACTAAAAGTCAATGGTAACCTTTTGCAAGACCCAGTACAACTGGCAAAAGCATTCAATGAATATTTCATTGACTCTGTTGCCGAGATTGCACAATGTTTCCCTAGTACATGTGAGAATCCTATCCCAGTGAACACCGCTCGTCCTTCCTTTAACATTGATTATATCACAGAGAGTAAAGTACAAATGATTATAAATTCACTCAAACCTTCCACAGCTAAAGATATTTATGGAATGGACACAGCTATGCTTAAGCGTCTTAAAAGCACTCTGGCCCCTCCCATCACACAGATCATTAATCTGTCAATCTTACAGGGAGAATTTCCAAGTGGATGGAAGTCAGCCGTCGTATCACCCATTTTTAAGTTAGGCGATCCACAGGTCGTCTCCAACTACAGGCCAATCAGTATTTTGCCTGTAGTGTCCAAGGTAGCAGAGAAGTGGGTAGCAGAACAGCTAATCTCCCACTTAGACAGTAGCCCCTTCTCACTGCATCCGATGCAATTTGGTTTTAGAGCCCATCACTCTACAGACACTGCTAACTGCTTCTTTCTGGAAAAAATAAAGTCACTGATGGACAGGGGAGGTGTTGTTGGTGCTGTGTTCCTTGACTTGAGAAAGGCATTTGATACAGTTAACCATAAGGTACTCCTTGCTAAATTGTCCACATTCAACTTCTCCCACAATGCTCTCAAGTGGATTGAGTCATATTTGAATAACCGAATTCAATGTGTGAAGGTCCACAACCATCAATCAACTGCTCTTAACTCCCATACCGGTGTTCCACAAGGTTCTGTGCTGGGTCCACTTCTGTTTGCTTTGTACGTTAATGATCTGCCCTCTGTGTGCCCCGACGTCGACATTCAGTTATATGCCGACGACACAGTGATATATGCCCATGGCAGCACAAACCAACAGGCTGCAGCTAAACTCACTAAGGCACTGGGCCACATCACAGCTTGGCTAAATCAATCATGCCTTCAACTCAACACATCTAAAACGGTCAGTATGTTTTTCTCTAAACGGCCAAGTAACACTCCAAAACCAGACATAATGATATCAGGAAAGAAACTACAAGTTGTCTCTGAGTTTAAATATCTGGGTATCATTATTGACTCGCAGTTATCCTTCAAATCTCATGTTAAGAAAACATGTCACAGGGTTAAGTTTGGCTTATCTAACTTCAGATTCATTAGAAATTCAATGACCACCGACTCAGCCAAGTTATATATGAACGCCATGATAATGTCCCACCTCACTTACTGCATAACAAGTTTCGCACAAGCCAATAAAACCACTCTGAAACCACTTGAAACATTATACAAGCAGACTCTCAAAATTTTGGACCGGAAGTTAAACACTTATCACTACTGCCCCATCTTAACACATTAAGTGCCAGAGACGGACTAATTCGTCTTACATAATCCAGCGCTTAAGTGCCAAGGACGGACTAACTCGTCTTACATAAAGATTTTTTTTTTTTGACAGTGGGACATCAATCAACCCCTTTTACATCTTCGAGATAAGTATTTGCAGCAAGAGCATGTGTGTAATCTATTTTACCGACCACTAAGTGGCGACAGAGACCGAGAGAAGTCACAGCCACGGGACCCAAAAGCCACAAAAGCAGCCGCCTCGCCCGGACACACACACACAGAACGGACAGAGATCCCTTCCCCCCAGAGCCGCGCAGCAACGCGCGAACACACACACACACACACACACACACACACACACACACACACACACACACACACACACACACACACCGCGGAAGCAAGCCATTCAAGGAAATGGCGACGCGATTTTACAGTAATCCATATCCATTTCAGACTCGTCTTGCCCGACAGGCAAGCAGGCAGGCAGGCACGCAGACAGACAGGCAGGCAGCACAACGCGCTTCTGACACGCCCGCTGAAGCCAGGAGGAAGGAGGAGAAGACACACGGAGGGAGGAGTTTGAATGAGAGGGGTGTTTCCTGTTGTTATGGAGGAAATTACTGTTCAAAACTATTGTTTAGAATGTCTGACGGTCTTACTGATGCCAAAAATGAATGGTTAAAGTGACTGTTTCACAAAAAGCCATTTATCTCTGAATAAATTTCCAGACGCTGAAACCATGCTGTACTCAACGGCTAATATCTACATAACTACTAACTCTGCAAACTAACTCTTTTAGACAGAGAAAGCACACATTCTATTAGTTATTTTTAGATGATTGATGTTCATGAATTCTTAACAGAAAATAATCCTCGGCTGTTCTAAAATGAGCCAGAATCGTCAAAAACACCCCTGGCACAACTTACCTACAGGAATGAAAACATGGCTGGCACCCAATGTGTTAAAAAAGTACAACCTCTTGAGTTGGGATAGTTTAGTCAGATATGCCAATCTTTGCCTTGTGTACAAAATTCTACATAACACTGCTCCCCCTCCGCTCCGATCATTCATCACACAGAGGTCAGATACTAACCGGGCAACCAGAGGTGCAACTCGAGGCGACTGTGTTGTTCCGAGCAGAAAAAGTGCCTTCAGCCACTCTGTATTTTCAGTTAAGGCAACGCAGGAATGGAACAAAGTACCAGTGCATATAAGAGAGCTTGCTACTTACCGTTCCTTTACAGGACACCTGAAACTATGGCTCACAAATAACCAGTCATGTGCACATTAACAATAACTACTTCTCCCAGCATTCAGTCTCTAGTGTCTTATGTGTTTTTTATTGGTGTGTCTGTTTTAGATGTGTCCTGCTATGCTTATGTGTTTTTATTTTGTCTGCATGGCATTGTATTAATCAGCCCTTTATGTTTTTATTGTCTTCTTATTTTTGTAACACATGCATTTTAATTGACTTGAATTTTAGGCTGCCTCTTCAACATCTGGCCAGGGACAGCAGATGGAAACTAGCCGTCCAGGCTAACTCTGGCTCACTTACAGTCTTACTGTTGATTGGTGTGCATTGTCCCTGAGAAATAAACTAATAAATAAAAAATCTGAACCAGGTTTCTCAGAGCTTAACCAGGTTAGTCAAACCCAGTTATGATGTTTACATGCATCGACCACCAAACCAGATTACTTGAGTAATTCATTGGAATAATTTACTAGGGAGCAAGGTTACTGCAAGATGCATTTTGCTGCTGTGTTTTCTTCCAGTGCAGCAGTTTTCAAATTCTGGATTTAATTGGACCCGAAAGGTGCGTTACAAGGCGATGTGATCCCTGAATACTAATAAATCAATCAATCAAACAATACTCCTGGGTCAAAATTTAAATCAGAAGTTTTTAGCCTCTTTTAAGTCCATGCTATGCAATGCAAGCTGAATGAAATGTTTTAGGCTGGAACAGTGTAAGGCAGTAACCGTTGATATCTCTCGCTCTCTCGCTCTCTCTCTCTCTCTCTCTCTCTCTCTCTCTCTCTACTATCATTATCCTCTAAAGGTCTTTTTTATAGAAGAAATAAAATCCTCGACTTATGACACGGAGTAATGGTGTCATGTTGTAATCACAGAGCTTCCGAGGAGCACATGAATGCAGCATGAACCTACTTCAATATAAATTGCAACCCGTCGCCACGTTAAAATGTTGCCATGTTATAGTATAAACTCCTGATACATTGAATCTCTTTTTTCCCCTCTCTTTTGATCTTTAATCTTATTTTAATGCCATGTATGGCTTTAACCCCTTCACCGTTTTACATGATTTCTTTTTTATCAATGCATTTTATGTTAACGTGTGGTGGTGCTAAATAAATAAAGTTATGTTTGAGTAGTCTGAACTGGTTAAAGATACTTGGACAGATTTCTTTTTCCACAATTTAAAATTGAGTGTGGTCTCCCTTTAATTCTTTGAATTGCTTCACCTTCCTAATATTCATTAAACTATTCTCATATTTGTCTCATATGTGAGATTTTGATCACGATATAAATTATTAAATGTAGATTAGCAGTAAGAGGTAATTATTCTTGTCCCATGCCAAACCTGAGCTCTCACCTTAATGCCTGAGCCTGTTCTCATATATAAAACTTACTTTGCTGTTACAAAAATAAACAAATCAATCCTTTGATGTCATCAAAATGTAAAAATGTGTGCTGCTCCCTAGACAGTAAAATGGGAAATAAAGTAAATCTGTGGGGTTTTCAATAACATCATGAAATATTTGTCCCTATAATGGTACTTTGGTCATGATATATTAGAGCTGAAGATAAGCCAGTCAAAGGTTATTGCCCTCCTGACACTCCCATGATTTCAATATTGATAAACTGAATTTCCTCGCACTGTGCCTAATAAGAAATGATGGTAACTAATAATAAAGTTCTGATCCTTCCAAGCTGTGTGTGTGTGTGTGTGTGTGTGTGTGTGTGTGTGTGTGTGTGTGTGTGTGTGTGTGTGTGTGTGTGTGTGTGTGTAAGGAAGCGTTTCTCCTGCACAGTCTGTCAATGTCACGGTTTTGCAGAAAACCTCAAAATTCAAGCCTCTCAGGAATTGTGGGAAACATTTGGGTTTGACCAATGCTTTAGAGGTTGATAGTGATGTCGGCGTGGAGCTGCCTCTTGAATTTGTCCTTGATTTATGTATTGATTTTATTATTAATATTATTTGATTATTTATTTAATTGATTTATTTTTCATTTGTGAGACATTTTAATTCTTCATCTGAAACTGCATTTACAGTAGACCAACATAGGACACTGACTCTCCATTGAAGCAAGAAGATACTTGTAATACAGTGATAATAGCACTGACTAGCTCACAACCGAGGCCATCAAAGGTTATTGCTCTCCTCAAATATCATCAAGTGTCTTTGAATATTTAGAAAAATGCTATAATTCTTATCTATTATTATTATTATTATTATTATTATTATTAAAGTCATATATCAGTCCAACCAACCCTAGAAAAAATTAGGTGTTTCTATATTGACAGCATTGTATTTCTAACATTCGACAGTATTATCAGTGGTTTGGTTTGACATTAGAGTCATGACATATTTTGTTCATTCTATTGAAGGCAATGTCAAGTGCAATATACAGCTGAAATGAAACAAAACAGTTTCCCTCAAACAGTGACAAACAGCATGTTATGGATGCACATAATTTACAAATATTCATGCCGTTTACCAAATTTCCCCCCATTATTTGGTCTCATAAGGGAGAAAATCATTATCCCAAGATGAATTGAATTAAATTCAGACGCCTCTTTATTGTATTACTGCTGATAAGAGCAGTGGTGACGAGTTTATAATATTACCTGACCTTAATTTATTCTAGCCCACTTTGACTGCACAGGTGTCCTGTTATTTTGCCAAATGAAGCAGAAGTCAATTGAGCCCAATAACAGAGAGCAGATAAAGAATGAAAGAAAGGAGATGGAAGAATGAGCAGAGGAAGAGAGAGAGAGAGATACACTTGACGGAGAGAGACTTGCGAGAGACAAAGAAATGATAGGTGGGAGAGAGAGAGAGAGAGAGAGAGGAGAGACAGAGAGATGTGAGAGGAGAGAGAGATGCAAGATAAGCTTGATGGCCTCTGCCTGGTTGTGAATACGGTTTGATTTGGTGATTTATTCATGGTGTTGATTTATTCAGCCGCAGTGCAAAACATCACCCTCTGACTGCTTCTCTATCAATAATGCAATACACACACACACACACACACGGATGCACACACTCACACACACACACACACGGACGCACACAAACACACACACGCACACACACACACACGGACGCACACAAACACAAACACACACACACACACACACACACACACACACACACACACACACACACACACACAGGAGAGGACCTTAGTGACAACTCTCCAAACACACCACAACTTTCCCTGGCCTCCAGCGATTCGCTTTTTCAACTTCTGACGTGGAAAGTTTTTGGCACAAAAACACCTCCAGAAAAAAACCCACCGACGCCGACTTGAGATGTTGGTTTTCCCGTTCATTTCAGAAATATCCAGAAGAGAGAATAAGACACTCGAACAAAACAGCCAGTGAATGCAATGACATTTGAACTCATTTTTGGCACAACAAAAAGTCAAAGCAGGGGGGTTGGTGCATATATTTCTCATAACCTGGCATTATAGGCTACACCATGGATTCACAGTTCACAGTATCAACATTTTATTTTTAATTTCTGTTTCTTTCCTGAAACAACTTTCTCTGAGATTCTTAAAAAAAACATTGTGATACTAAATAATAAAGGTCTTTTCTTTGCCACAAAGCCCTTGTACAGACTTCATTGTTCCTCTCACTTCAGCCCCTTCTCTTAAATAAGAGTAACAAATATATATAATAAATGTAGCTAAGCACAACCAAGAAGATGAGAAAATACAAACAATATGGGGCGGACAAAATAATAAAATATAAAGATAACAGGATAAAATGACAAAAGCAAGTCTATAAAATAAGTTTCAAGAGGTGATTTATTTATTTATGCTAGCACTACATTATACAGAATCGTAATAATGGATAAGCAACGCAATTCTGTGGTAAGAAGTAATTACTGCACTTTTTTGGTCAAATAAAATAACAGAAAAAGAGGAAAAAAGTTGTAATATTAATTCAACATTACCAGGCTATTCACAGGTACTGTAATACATAATGTGGGAAAGGCGAATGAAATAAACTGATAACACCTACATTGTTTCATAGTACAAGATAATGATTTGGTACTAATGTATTCTAATGTATACTAATCTCTTAGGCTACAGGATTCCCACATCATTTTTTTGTCATTAAGTTTTGTCTATAACTTATCAATAAAGCAATTCCAGTCATTTCTTATATACTTTCCATGTGTCTAATGTGCTATGAAATAGAGTAGTAGTCTTGCTTGCCAGATGATCTCCCTGCACCAGGAGAGAGTGTGGCTGCTAATACCTCCACTCTGGTCTAGCGAGAAAAAAGGCTCTTTTACCTATTTTAATTTTCAGCGTGTAGCAACGAGCTAGCGTTGTTGTTGTTTCACAGCGGCGGAAGCATTTGAGATCGACAGATTCGACACGCAGGGAGCGGAAAGGAAATCCATGATTGGTCGCAGCCGGTCAGTCAAGAGCGGGTCGGAGCCAATGGCAGAGCTTGCAGGGAGCGGAAAGGGATTTTCTTCCGCTTGCCAACTGAAATATTCGGCCAATGGCAGAGCTTATACCAGCAGCCTGCTTTAATGCAGTCAGACTATACTAGTAGTAATAATCTGAATAAGAATAATAGTAACTTTATTTGGTGTTTTGGTGTGTTTGTAAAAAATAACGGTAACAAAAGTCACTGAATGTCCCGGTGGCTCATCTGGTACAACTAATGGTGCGTGCGGCCACACTTGCGCGACGTTTGACGCAGGCTGTCGCGGCTGCCCATTCACTTTGTATTGGATCGCGTACCCAGGTATCCCAGCATGCTTTGCAAGGCATTGAGCGGCAGATGGCAGCGACAAAAGGAGGGGCCATTTTGAAATCGACCAATTGAAGCGACAAAGCTCGCTGTAGTCTGGCCGGGGCGTAAGGCTTAGTCCTTTGCGCGGCCGACCCGGGTTCGAATCCGACCCGTGGTCCTTTACCACATATCATCCCCTCTCTCTCTCCCCACATTTCCTGTCTGTCTCCTATGCAACAATGCCCAATATAGTCTTTAAAAAAATAACTGAATAAGAAAAAAATGCTATCCAATACCGGTTCCAGCAAAAGTAATTTTGATTGGATGCCACATTGTTATTATTAACATCATCCATGGGTTTCAATTGAGAGTTTTCCACCCCTAACCCCTGACAAGAATCAAACACAGAATACTTCATGTTTGTCTTGTGCTATGAAAATGTATCGATATAATAAATATCAATTAATGTATTTATCGCTACAAAATATTAGCATTTGAAAGCTTCAGTCAAAAAATATATCTGAATCACTATTGGCCTTCGCAGATCAGTTCTGCCGTACTCGGGATCCACTGCCAAATCCCAATGTTGTGTGTGTGTGTGCGTGTGTGTGTGTGTGCGTGTGTGTGTGCGTGCGTGCATGTGTCTGTGTGCGTGCGTGGGTGCGTGTGTTGTGTGTGTGTGTGCGCGTGTATGTGCGTGTGTTGTGTGTGTGTGTGTTGTGTGTGTATGTGCGTGTGTTGTGTGTGTGTGTGTGTGTGTGCGCGTGTATGTGCGTGTGTTGTGTGCGTGTGTATGTGCGTGTGTTGTGTGTGTGTGTGTGTGTTGTGTGTGTGTATGTCTGCGTGTGTGTGTGTGTGTGTGTGTGTGTGTGTGACTGATGGGATGACTCTTGTTATGAGGACTCAGATGTGCTCTGTTTGTCTGCTGTGCGTCGTTGGCAGAAGCTGGTCAGAGTCAAAATGTGGGATCAGTGTCACCAGTTACAAGACAGACAGCCTTTGGATAAATGGGCAACTTGCCATTGAACTATCTGGTTGTGTGTGGCGGCGTGTGTGTGTGTGCATGCACTCATGTTTTAGAGAGAGAGAGAGAGAGAGAAACAGATAGTGTGTGTGTGCGTGTGTGTGAGAGAGAGAGCCAACAGATAACTTTCTCTCAACTTCAAATCTGCTTTGTTGGCACTAGTCCATAGGCCTACTGTATACTGTATATACTCTTGGATGTGCGCACCACAACCACAACTCTGCGCAGACTTGCCATAAATGCTCAAACAGCTTAAATTTGAGGAAATGGGGAAAAAACAACTTGAGCAGTCAGTCGCTGTGGAGGCATAAAAGAGATGCAGGTGTTTATTTACAGCAGGTTATTTACAGAGCAGAAAAAATTGCCAAAAAAAGGGGGGGGAACCAAAGATAACTTGCCAAAAGTTAGGCAAAAATTAGGGAAACCTTTTTCCGGCAAAAATAGACTTGAAGGAGAATTCTGTTTTTGTACACCCTGGACCTAATTTCCAGCTTTAAATATGATGTTTAAGTCACCCTGACCACTTCGGTTTGAGTGGCATCAGCAGAAACCATAATCAGCTTGAACTGTGACCTGAAAAGGAGGAAAACAGGGCATGTGAAATGCCTGTATTTATGTCTTGTACAAAGCTTATTTTCCGACACACATCGGGTCATATGCTTATTATATCAGAGACCTCCCTGCCCCCCGTGTGGCACAGCCTGCTCTGTTTGCTGTCCATCACATGTGTTCCCAGCTGCTGCTTGCGGTCCATGTATGACGTTATTCCATATGGGCAGCCATTGAATTCAAATGAACTGTCTATATTCTCTAAAACAGATCAATATCATCAGTGTACAGTATATCAAGCTATGCTACATAACAGCTAACTACAGTGAGTGAACCCTGCAGGTCACCCGGATGTACTTCTCTTCTTCGTGATTTCCCAGACCCCTCCCAGGTTTCATGGAGCACATCCAACCTCTGACCTCTGACCTCTGACCTGCAGGTGGGTGTAAAGCGGTCGAGGCCTGGGGGACGTCACGGTAAGCAAACAGAAGAAATGGCAGCCATCTGTCCCAATCCTTCCCAGTCTCTTGATTGATTTGATTATGGATATAAAAGACCACAAAATCCAAGGGATAAACATGTCAAAGTGTGAACACTTATCTCCAACATGCTCCCTGCTTTTATGACCCAGTCTAGGGGTCTAGGTCACAACATAAACTATACAAAGACAACCATGAAAAGTAAGTGTGATTTATTGGTCACACAACACAACAATCAACAAAGGTACTGGACTCACTACACTCAAAGCTAACATTGTCATGCTAAGCTAAAGCCTAGGCCGAAGCCTGGTGAGAGTTGGCAGCCAAAGCTGGAAGAAAGCAGCAGCTAATACAAATGGTTGAGTCCAGCACTAAAATAAACACAACACCAGAGGTAACAAAACTAAACCAATACTAAACATTAACAAAACAGAGGTTCTGGAGGAGTGAGAGGATGAGAGGAGCAGCACTGCACAGATCAGTTACTGCCTGCCTCTGATCTGCCATCTTCAGACTGGAACATATAAAGGGTCTGTGTCAATCAGCTGCCAATCTGCAACAGCCTCATCACAGCAGTTCCCAATCACCAATCTTCTCCCCAAGCCGACCAATCAGAAAGGACTCTGTAGAAAGACAGTCAAAGAGCAACCAGGACAACAGCA
>NC_139646.1:29521458-29546458 GCF_964638095.1 Poromitra crassiceps | reverse complement strand
TCCTTTCTGTGTGGAGTTTGCATGTTCTCCCCGTGTCCGTGTGGGTTTTCTCTGGGTGCTCCGGTTTCCTCCCACCATCAAGAAAGACATGTATGTTAGGGTAAATACTCCTGTCAGTGCCCCTGACCGAGGCACTGGCAAAAAGAACTGGAGTTGGTCTCCGGGCGCTGCACTGTGGCTGCCCACTGCTCCTAGTTCTAGGAAGGTTCCTAGTAGAGGATGGGTCAAATGCAGAGGATGAATTTCCCCATGGGGATAAATAAAGGATAACTTAACTTAACTTAACTATGTGCTAAGACCATCCAAAGGGGGAATGAGAGGCCTGTACATTTGGGCTCGTTTGTACATTTCGGAACATGTCGCATGATCAGAACGACTTGCTTTCAATGCACACTTGTAGCGCTCTTTGCATAGATTAAGGATCGTGATTTTGGAGAAGAAATTCAATGTGGGTCAGAGGTCGTAGACCTTGATCCACATTGAATTTCTTCAGGGTCTACGACCCCTGACCCTTCCATTCAATTTTGGCGGGAAATTCAAATTGCAGACTGCTGTCTTTTTGGATTTTTAATGACCTTAACCTGCATCAATTTCAACAACGTTGGTCTGACATGATTTGGGGAGAAGCTAATTGTCATACAGAAGTGGTTTCAACACTGCAGCTCTATTTTAAAGGTCACAGTAACAACATGACCTTGTGGGAAGGAGGGAAATATAGGTTTCATGTGAGGCCTAGTGTTTGGGGGGGGGGGGGGTGTTTGGGGTCTTGCCCAGGTCCAGAAGCCACCAAAGCATGGTCACACGTCATACTCAATGTGCCCAGTGACCCAACGAAGCATCAATCTGCTGTTGTACCTGCCTAAACCTAATATATTATATATTATTATATTCAAGATTCAAGATTCAAGATTTTTATTGTCACTCCGTAGTACAAGTATCACGTGTGAAATTCTTGTGCTGTAGACTCAGTTACAACATAGTGCAGAATAACAGGGCATATAGGTGCAGGAAAACAAGAGAAGCAACAAGCAATAAGGCAGTAAAGCAATAAAACAAGTCAAAGACAGTGACATATTCACTGTACATAGGTGCAAATAGCATAGACATAATTAATAATATTATATATACTTTTATAAAAATGTGTGCGGTTTAACCGGGAGTCAAACCCCAGTCTTCAGATTAAACCCCAGTCTTCAGATTGGAAGGCAAGCACCTTAGCCATTAAGGCACAGGTCCGAGCACAGCCTGAGCTGCACTTTTTTGCACACCCTAACCCTAATCTTAACTCATTGAGTGCCAGCCACTTTTGGAGAACGGATGCTCCCAGTGCCAGAGTTTCAGAGCGTTTTCAGTGATTTCTCGAGGCCCACAGAATATTGTGTGATATTACTATGTAAACACTGAACACGCCCAAAGAACGATGAGACTCTCTTCTATCATCTGCAAAAAAAAGTTTATTGATCCCATTTTCCGTTCTTTAGTTATGAGCCGGAGAAGATAGGCTGTTTTGAGCAAAAAGACACTTTTCAAATTAGAAGCTGAGTTATTCCGCCTTTTGTGAAATGCAGCATTTCAAGCACATTCACTGAGTCTGAAGATAATATTTTCTGATGTAGTGACGTGGTGTAGTTGTGTGGTGCCTGCGTGCCCCACCCCCCTCTCCCCCCCTCAGCTGCAAACTCCTCCCCACACTAACACACAGCCTAACACGCACCCAGTCTATTTTCGGAGCGCTCCGTTTTTTTGCGCCGGCTCCCAGCGCGACATGGAAATGCCAAACCGGACTGCAGGGAAAGGTTTGGCCCTTCGGCGTCGGGTGCTGCCTTTCTGGCGGCTAATTGTGTGGAGAAACTATGCAGACAGACAGACAGAGGCAGAGGGGCTCAGTTGTGTGCGCGGATTGACTGCTGTTCGCAGCCAACATCAGCTGCAGTCAGAGCCATCTATATGGCTCTGGCTGCAGCATGAGCGGTTTCTCTTTGATCACGGGGGTTGTTCCTGCTGTTTTACGGACCTTCCTCTAATCTGGAGAGCACTGTCGCCACCTAATGGGTCGGTAAAATAGGTTATACACATTCAACATGCCCCAAAATTTTACAGGAGATATATTAGGCTTTGATCCACGTCCCACCGTCAAAAAACGCAATTGACGACTTTAGTCGTCATTGGCACTCAACATTACTAAAGCAATTGACGACTAAAGTCGTCATTGGCACTCAATGAGTTAACAAAAAAAATGTTTACTTTCCGCACGTTTTCAGGAAGAAGCAGTTGCAGCGACCAATCAAATGAGTTTGGGGCGTAGTCATCCCGGCAGGGTAACTTGATAGATGGCTCTACTTGTGATCAAATAAATAGTACCATAGGTAACTGTTATTCTATTTCCCACAGGCTTTGCCCTCTGACAGGGTATTTATTGGCTTAGTTGTGTGGAGCACAATTCCTACACACCCTGCTGGGACAGCAACACTGGGCAACATGGCACAAACCTCACTGACTGTAATCGTAATGATACAATAAATAAGCTGCTTGGCTACAACTCTACCTACTTACAGGCGTGGAGGAAGAGGGGAGCAACAAAGCTAAGCTCCTGTATACCTGACATGTTGTACCTGACGTGCACAATGGCTGCTCTTAAGTGTTGCACAGGTCCTTCACTCACAGCTAACACCTATAAGACCTGGAGAAAGACTCCAACACATCCAGCACGTAAACGCTGGTGAATGGGCAGCATGTCGACCACGACGCTGCTCTGTGCAAATCTACTCGACACACGTCTCCCTGAATAAAGCTGTTGATGGCGCTACAACGATGTGCATGAATAGCTGTGGGAGGGTCTCTCACTGCCAGCAGATAGGCATGAGACATGCCAGCACAAAGCCTGTGGGTGAGCCTCTTTCTGGACACAGGCTTAGCAGCGACACCGTAGCCAATGTAGCACACAAACAATGACTGTGTGTGTGTCTGAGCGTGGAATGTGCACCATTACATTTCTCCTCTCTCTCCTCCATGGGCTGGAGGATGAAACGCTACTGGCCTGTCCTGACCCAAACAAACTACTCATGTTCTTAGGGAGGAAGGACAGCTTGGGGTACATATGAGTCTCACTCTCTCTCTGCTCTCCAGTTTGGGTGAAAGATGTGGCAGATGGGCTTCAGGATGTTCTGGTGTGGGGTACAGGCACTGAGCAGAGGGTGATGCTCTGGTGTGGGGTACAGGCACTGAGCAGACGGTGATGCTCCGGTGTGGGGTACAGGCACTGAGCAGAGGGTGATGCTCTGGTGTGGGGTACAGGCACTGAGCAGAGGGTGATGCTCTGGTGTGGGGTACAGGCACTGAGCAGAGGGTGATGCTCTGGTGTGGGGTACAGGCACTGAGCAGAGGGTGATGCTCTGGTGTGGGGTACAGGCACTGAGCAGAGGGTGATGCTCTGGTGTGGGGTACAGGCACTGAGCAGACGGTGATGCTCCGGTGTGGGGTACAGGCACTGAGCAGAGGGTGATGCTCCGGTGTGGGGTACAGGCACTGAGCAGAGGGTGATGCTCCGGTGTGGGGTACAGGCACTGAGCAGAGGGTGATGCTCTGGTGTGGGGTACAGGCACTGAGCAGAGGGTGATGCTCTGGTGTGGGGTACAGGCACTGAGCAGAGGGTGATGCTCTGGTGTGGGGTACATGCACTGAGCAGAGGGTGATGCTCTGGTGTGGGGTACAGGCACTGAGCAGAGGGTGATGCTCTGGTGTGGGGTACAGGCACTGAGCAGAGGGTGATGCTCTGGTGTGGGGTACAGGCACTGAGCAGATGGTGATGCTCTGGTGTGGGGTACAGGCACTGAGCAGAGGGTGATGCTCTGGTGTGGGGTACAGGCACTGAGCAGAGGGTGATGCTCTGGTGTGGGGTACAGGCACTGAGCAGAGGATGATGCTCTGGTGTGGGGTACAGGCACTGAGCAGAGGGTGATGCTCTGGTGTGGGGTACAGGCACTGAGCAGAGGGTGATGCTCTGGTGTGGGGTACAGGCACTGAGCAGAGGGTGATGCTCTGGTGTGGGGTACAGGCACTGAGCAGAGGGTGATGCTCTGGTGTGGGGTACAGGCACTGAGCAGAGGGTGATGCTCTGGTGTGGGGTACAGGCACTGAGCAGAGGGTGATGCTCTGGTGTGGGGTACAGGCACTGAGCAGAGGGTGATGCTCTGGTGTGGGGTACAGGCACTGAGCAGAGGGTGATGCTCTGGTGTGGGGTACAGGCACTGAGCAGAGGGTGATGCTATGGTGTGGGGTACAGGTACTGAGCAGAGGGTGATGCTCTGGTGTGGGGTACAGGCACTGAGCAGAGGGTGATGCTCTGGTGTGGGGTACAGGCACTGAGCAGAGGGTGATGCTCTGGTGTGGGGTACAGGCACTGAGCAGAGGGTGATGCTCTGGTGTGGGGTACAGGCACTGAGCAGAGGATGATGCTCTGGTGTGGGGTACAGGCACTGAGCAGAGGGTGATGCTCTGGTGTGGTCTTTTCAAAACACTGGCGCCTGCTGACTCTGGATTTGAACTTGGCTCTCTAGTGTGGCCAACCTAATCTGTGCTTTATGGTGGTGGGACTAGACCAACCTAATCTGTGCTTTATGGTGGTGGGACTAGGCCCAGACTATTTGGCTATAGCCCTGAATGTTTAGTCCACCAACACTGAAGTAACGCTGCCACAGACCGGCTCAAGGACTGCATCTAGTGAGTCAGGGAGCTGTGCAAGTCAAGGCAGCAGATATTGCCATGCTGAAGCTGCAATAAAGTGAATTTTAAAAATCACAATCCTCAAAAACACCACAAACTTACAGTATGTTCTACTCCTATGATGATGGCAAGCATGCCCAGTTTCCCAGTTACACTGGAAATGTCACAGTCACGCACTTTGTGCAGTGAACTAACAAGATAATGGAGCTTATTAATGTAACGTTAGCGATAGCTAGCATTATATGTCTTTGAGTAACGCTGGTGAGAGTGCAACTGGAACTTATTTTAGCGTTCCCTACCATGTAATTTAGCCTCTCGCAGGAATGTAACATTACTCGGCCTATGAGTTGGTGTTTTTAAGGTTACAGGTGGTAAGCTAATGTTGCTAACGGCACATCTTTCATACCGTATAGTAAGGTAGACAAGAAACTAACATTAAGTTACAACCTAATCTTGCCCAAAACATTTTTTCTTTTAAATCTTACCCAAGACGACCTGTAAGGACAGAACGGGGACAAGGATTCTAACAGGCCCTGGGTTGAAACAGGGTCACAGCAGCTCAGTCAGGTTGTATTGATGTGTTCAACTCTATCCTCTAAAAAATAATATTGGCGATTATAATGTGTTCAAATGTAATCTTGTACAATTTTATTTTTGATGAGAAACTTGAATAAATAAATACACTTGTTTGCAGAGGAGATGAGATTTATTGATGTTTTCTCAGCAATATAAAATAGAGATTGTAAAAAACTAGGCATCTTGTGCGGTACGCGGGCTCGCCTGCCCTGCAGCTCGCATACGCAGCTTGGCCGCTGTGCGGCCTCTCCCGCCCTGCTGCACCCTGCAGCTCGACCGCTGTGCGGGCTCACATGCTCTTATGTCATCACTGATGATGTCACAACTTCACATCACTGATGACAACACAACAGCACTTGTGACATCACTGCTGATGTCACAATGCCTATGACATCATCAGTGATGTCACAATGCACAATTGCTCAAGTGACATCACTGATGACATCACTTCTGGGACTTTATGATATCACTGATGACATCAACCAACACCTGGGAAGGCAGTCTGCAAAACAGAGGAACAATGGCTAAAAAGTGCTAATACTTAACACCGTGTGTTGTATGAAACTGCACAGAAGAAACAAGATCCTGAATCTATCTCAACCTATAGAAGACATGTTTCAGAAACAAAGACAGTGGCCACATTCTGATGCCAGATCTAAACTAATGGATAAACTAATGAGAGAGATGTTCGTTACTGACAAGCAACCATTCAGTGGTCTCGGATGTTGGCTTTAAGCGCCTCATGGCTGCAGCAGAACTATAATATTCACTGAAAAGTGAGAAGTTACCATAGCGAAAAGAAGTGAAAAGAAGTTACCATAGCGAAAAGCTACAAGATGTTCACCACAAGGTTCACCACAAGGCACTCGACACAAGGCATCAGAATGCTCAGGCAAGGCATGAGGGAGCAGCGTTGAGCGTTTCTCAAAAATAGAAGAAACAAAAAACTGCTACTGACATGTCTTTTATATCCTCGTTATAAGAATCATGCAGTCTCCTCTGGAGGTACACTGACCAAGGCCAAAGAGCCTCTATAAGATAAAATACAAGCTGTGGAAGAAGCTACACAAGAGAGTCAGGGTAGATAGAGCAGGCTGCTGCAGAAGAGGCCGGTGAGAAGACAGAAGCTCCCAAAGCAATAGAGAACAGATATATTGGAGTAGCCGGATTGATGAGATGTTCAGTTTTCTGCTATAGGATCCCACCAGAGATGGGAAGTAACACAGTACAGATTCTTTGTTACTGTACCTAAGTGAGATTTGAAAGCATCTGTACTTTAGCATTTGTTTTTCTGACAACTTTTTTTTACTTTTACTCCCTACATTTTAACCCAAATATCTGTACTTCCACGGCTTACATTTTCAAAACAGGCTACCGTAGTTACTTTCATTTTAATGCCAGACAAAAACAATGTCACATTGTCTCTCTCGTCTCGAGCTCTCCCAGCTTTCACGCATTATGTGCACCTTTTTTGTGCAAAAATCATATCACAAAAATGATTAATCAAAGTATAGTCTTTATACATCATAAACATATTTGGAGGGGATCTTTTAAGTTTAATAGTCTTCAAATTATATTAATATGACGTGAGTTCCAGTTAGCTTTGCACAGAAACAGCCGGTAGAAATATTTTTACCTTTATACTTTATTACTTTATATATATATATATATATATATAAAATATATATATATATATATATATATATATATATATATATAACACATTCTCCTCTGGAGCTAGAAGATGTGGAAGGTGCTACACAAGAGAGCAGTGAAGACGAGGATGCTGCAGCAAGCTGCTGCAGAAAAGGCCGGTGAAGAAAGACAGAAGCCCCAAAAGGCACGAGAGAGAACAGACATCTTGTTGTAGCCAGATTGATGAGATGTTCATTTCTCTGCTATAGGATCCCACACTGGCCAGTGCCTGTGTCGAGGAGGAGTTACATCTGTAGCTCAAGGAGCCAGTGATGGACAGGCGTAAGGGGGATCCTCTCCAGTGGTGGAGACAGAATGAAATGCGCTTCAGGCTACTTGCCACACAAGCAAGAAAGTTTTCTTTGCTCAGCGCCCTGGTCTGTTCAGCGCCCTGGTCTGTTCCAAGTGAGCGCGTCTTCGCCTTCACTCAACTCTCTGCAATTTAGGAGGGGAAGAGAAGCTGTCTCACTGGAGAGAAACGCTGCTTTCTGCACCGCCATTTGGTGCTGCTGAACTGGGACTACTGTGTACTAATTTAGACTCAAATGCCTCATGCACCACAGTGGCTCATAATAATAATAATAATAATGATAACATAAATACAATTTTAATCAAAGTGCCAGATGGGCATCCCAGAACTCTGACAGGTTGATCTTAATTAGAAAATAAATCTCCTTGTGATTTGTTTAAAGAAAAATATTGAACTTTTCTTTAAAAATAAAATGAAATAAAAAATCATGCATTATCCGGTCACCACCCACAGTACGTTGAGAAACGTGTGGAATGAATAAGGGTTTCTTTGTAGATTTTAAAAGACAATATTCTACATTATAGTCACACAGTGAATGTTGGATTGATATGTTCATAATACTTTATATTCAGTTCAGCACAATTACTTTTCTTTAAGTACAAATTTAAGTTTGACAAGTTTTATTTGTTTTTGTTATAAGGCGTCATACATGATTAGAAGCATTTCTAATGAGTTTTATAATGCCTTATATAAATGTAATATAACGCGTTATGGATGTACTTATAATGCATCATAAATATGGCCTGGACTAGACCAACTGCAAACCCACCAGAAAAGTAGCTACCTGGAAATATACCATAACGTAATTGATTAAGCCAGATAAGATTGATTAAGTTGTTATCCAATGACTATTACAATAAGGAAAGAGATAAACTGGACAGACGTTTTCTTTCTGTATGAATTGGTTGATTTGGCTGATTAGAATAATACATTTGAATTGAAGGTCAGGAGACTAACAACAGTTGAAGTGTGTCATATTTTGCCAATGTACAATTAGATAATCTGTGATATGACAAGTTACCATGATAAACCTAAACTACATGTAAATTGTGTTCCTTATTAAATTAGCTATTTTAATTGGAGTCTTGCTGTGTTTCTACTATGAAATTAAAAGCAAATAATGTCAAGATCACACAGAGAAGCTACTGGTTTTTCCACCCAGACCCTACTGGGAATCAAATATTATCAAAATATATCTGAAAATTTACAGTAATCAAAATCAACAATGATTTTAGTGAAGTCAACAATGATTTTAGATTTAGTGTTGGCAGTTTTAATGTTTTAATGTTGAATGTTTATTTCTATTTCTTCACTAAAAATAGCTGAATACCATTTTAATATTCCAGCCTTTTATTATTTATTTTTTTAAGATTTATTTGACAGGGACAATACACATCAATCCACACTACAGTGTAAATGTGTCAGATTTAGCCAAGAGGCTAATTTGCATCTGTAGTCCCTGGACAAGTTAACAATATGGTCAACAGGTCACAGTATAACAATAAAACAATTAAAATGAAAAACAAAACAATATCAAGTCAACAATATAGCAATTATGATGAAAAACAAAGCAATGGGTTAGAAACAATGTGGGATTAAAAATACAGAGTGAGAGCAATGTCCACACATACAGTAGATAGATGACAGTGGTGCACTGTCATCTATCTAGAAATGAGTACAACTCTGGTGTTCTTTAAGCCAATTTTTTAAAGTATTTTTAAATAGTCCAAATGTTGGGCAGCTCCTTAAATTGAGAGGCAGACTGTTCCAGTACTGTGTGGCTCGGACAGAGAAAGCTGAACGACTAAAAGTGCTCCCTCTAAATGGAACCACACATTCCCCTCTTGAGACTGACCTCGTGAGTCTGGTGTTATTTTTTATTACGACAAACTGATTCATTGGTGGAGGGGCAAGTCCATGCAGGATTTTAAAAACAAGACAGGCATCATTGTATATTTTAAGATCAATTCTGAAAAGAAAAAAACTCTCAAAAAGAAACGTGTCTCGCATGCAACAAAAGTCCTGATGCACATTACAATTGCATCATAACTGCATCAGTAAATGTAATAATACACTTTAATGCACCATGAATTTGACATGATCAGGTTATTAATTAGCCTATATATTCAATCGTTATTTGTATCTTCTGTTATTTGTATCTTCTGTTATTTGTATCTTCTGTTATTTGTATACTCGTCACATGTTCCCCCCATTATTGTCAGCGTCTTTGGGTTTTTGAAAAGCGCTATATGAAATCAAATAATTATTATTATGAAGACATTTATCACTGGGGGCCTTTACATTTGAACACAAACAGATAATGAGAATTATAGTGGTTGCAGGAAATATGATACACTAGAATGGGTTATGATAAGTTCATAAATTAGGCTACTTATAAGACATTGTGGTACAATAGGAACTAAATATAAACTAAATAAATATTCAGGTTACAGTGGACAATGAATTACTTAATAGCGCATGTTTATACCAGATGTATAATGCATTGTCACGTATAATGATATTTTCTGGGGAAATGAAGGATATAATTATGATGTGCCTATGATATAACATAAGCCCTATGGTATGACTTACAACAGCATTGTGATGCATTACAGTGTATGATGACATTTCCTGATGCAGTTATGATGTAATTATAATGCGCTTATTATTATATTGTATATGAAAAGTGTTACCCCGTTTTGTTTTACTGATCCCATAATGCTCTCAGTACACAATCTTTTGTCACTTTTGTATAATAGGAAATGCTAGTGAGTGCATTGATGTTGCACATTTGACTAAATATGATTAAATATCATGTTTTATGCCCTGAAAACACGTGGGCAATAAGCAGTTTGGTGGATTTATAGTCACACCCAGAGACGTGTGTAGCATGTGTTTTCTCCAACTATAACATTGACCAATTATGGGATTATATTTATGACAGCTCCTAATCAGGAATCTCTTTATTTAGTGTATATTTCCTTTAAAGTCTTATTTACGTACAAGTAGAAAGGCCACTGTGATTTTCGAGGTCTAGAGAAGACCAACAAGCCATGATGGAAGCAATATAATTTTTGCTAATACAGCCTTGCATGTTTTCAATTTAACAACACTGCTTTATATAGAAATTGTCTTTCAGAAGCGTGGAACATGTTGCAATTTGAGATATTTCAATTCTAATATTCAAAACAATAAATAATAGCCTGGAGTCTGGCCTTTCTAGTCTTAAAGCAATATTGCATACCACAATTTATACACCGTGGTCTTCTTCCACAGGTATTACAACTGCTGTGAGACTGTATTTTTAGGACGTGTTTACTGAAGTTGTGTCAGAGCCATGTACTGTAGTGTAGACTATGTTTGGAGTGGACAAAATGAGTCAGGTTTGACCAGCTGTTGCACTCAAAGTCACTCTCATCTGTAACTGCTGCAAAATCTGCCTACAGTATGTAACATTGGCACGTAAGGTATACTTACTCTACGTATTTTGCTACTTAGACGTATTCCACTTATTTTGCTCCTATCGCATTTAATACTGTGTATTCCATGCTATGTTGTGTTCTTATTCTTATTCTTCTATTCTGCTTATTTTTTATCCATTTACTACTGTTTATTTTATGCTATGTGTGTTATGTGAGCGTGCTACTGTAACTTGTCCCAATTTCCCCCCGGGGATCATTAAAGTCTTTCTGATTTGATTTTCTGATTCTGAACTCTTTCTCATCATCTCAGGTTATCATCAAAAGCTGAAACTAATACTATGATAAAAATGGAATGTGGATTTTTTGGGGGGAAATGAATGAAAATGAATCCAAAAATAACTGAAGTAAAATAACAATGCCATGTATTATTGTTATGTGTTATTAATAATATATACTTTAGTATGTAATTATTTATATTATATATTTTGTATATTATTGTTTATATCTTTTGTATATTTATTTTATTATAAATCACAATTAAATCATTTTCACTTCACCATTTACACCTAAATCATTGTGTGTGCACGGCAGGGAGTGTCAAACAGGTGCTGTTTCCTCATTTTAAGAATATACATTTTTGCAAATGAACTCTTCCTTTGTTATATTTGACACTTGTTTGTTTTCATTACACTGTTTCAATCCCTGCCGTGTGCGTGTGTGTGTGTGTGTGTGTGTGTGTGTGTGTGTGTGTGTGTGCGCCAAGGGGAGCCCAGGAAATAATTAGTAAAATTACATGATACTGCACCTTAGTCCGACCTGTCACTCAATCTGTGTGTGTGTGTGTGTGTGTGTGTGATCTCAGTAATTGTTTAGATGGTCCTCAAACTTTGTCACCTCAAGGACCCCTAAACTGACACAAATTAGACCACTCACCCCCATTTTGTCGCAAGGTCCCCCATCGTTTGAGATGTTTTATTGCAGAAAGTGTATATGAAAGCCATGACTAAAACAGTCATCCATTCAGTCATTGTGTTACTATTACTACTACTAATAATAATAACAATAATAATAATGATAATAATTATTATTATTTGCCAGCCCTTTATTATTATTTGTAGCCCTTTTCAAAACAAGTTAGAGAGTGTTTCACACAGATTAATAAAAAAGGCAATAAAACAGGATGAAGATAAGACATAGAACAGATATAATAGACACCAACTTCAATCAGAAAAATATCAAATACAACAATTACATACAATAAAGTATGATAAAATAAAATATAAAATGAATAGAATAGCATAAAACTCGGCCATGAGAGAGTAGAATTAGATGGATGGAATTAGAGTGAAAATGTATTATTCTCCTTTTTTTGCTGCTGACTCAGATTCAGATTTTGGAGGCTAATCTGTCTACATGTGTGGGTGTTAGTGTGTGTGTGTGAGAGAGCGAGAGAGCGAGAGGTGGGGGAGAGAGAAAGAAGCCTGGTTTGAATGCTTGGTTTTGGACCTTCAGCTTGACTCTGCCTCACATCCTCCACTGGCCACCGGCCTGTTTGTTTGCACAACAGATTCAGTAACCTTTTCAGAGGGGGGCACTTCCTCAATGCGGGCAAGAGAGCACCTCTGACAGTGGAGAGAGAGAGAGGGGGGCACTTCATCAATGCGGGCAAGAGAGCACCTCTGACAGTGGAGAGAGAGAGAGGGGGGCACTTCCTCAATGCGGGCGAGAGAGCACCTCTGACAGTGGAGAGAGAGAGAGGGGGGCACTTACTCAATGCGGGCAAGAGAGCACCTCTGACAGTGGAGAGAGAGAGAGGGGGGCACTTCATCAATGCGGGCGAGAGAGCACCTCTGACAGTGGAGAGAGAGAGAGGGGGGCACTTCATCAATGCGGGGCGAGAGAGCACCTCTGACAGTGGAGAGAGAGAGAGGGGGGCACTTCATCATGCCTGAGAGAGAGCTGGGCAGACACAGACAGAGCAAGTTAGTTGAAACTTTTTCAAATACACATCCCTCCTTTACTTGACCTCTCTCTCCCTCTGTCTCTTTCTCTCTCTCTCTCGCCCTCCATCTCTCTCTCTCTCTCTCCCTCCATCTCTCTCTCTCTCTCCCTCCATCTCTTTCTCTCTCTCTCTCACACACACACATGCTCACACACACACACACACACACACACACACACACACACACACATGCTCACACACACACACACACACACACACACACACACACACACACACACACACATGCTCACACACACCACCTCCTGTCACTTTCTCGTTCCTCCAGTTCATTGCCTGCCTGATGACAGTACTGTGACAACTCGCCTCGTGCCCCTTACACACACCCCTTCTGCATTAGCCATGACAGCTGTGTGTGTGTGTGTGTGTGTGTGTGTGTGTGTGTGTGTGTGTGTGTGTGTGCGTGTGTGTTAGCGCGCGCGTGTGTGTGTGGAGGGGAGACCAACCAAAGGCCAGGCTATCTGGCACCCCAGATAATGTGTGGTGTGTGTTCAGGGGACTCACTTTCCCTCTCTCACTCTCTCTAACACACACACACACACACACACACACACACACACACACACACACACACACACACACACACACACACACACACACACACACACACACACACACACACACACACACACACACACACACACTCCATAAGTGTATAGTATATATGCCATGTATGTTCTAATTGCGTGTCAGGTTGGGTACGGGCCGACTCTCTCCTGGCACACTGTCCCTCCTGCAGAGCCATTAGGCCTCTCCTGTCCGTCCCACCCAGTCACATTGTCACCCCCAACCCCCCCCCACCACCCCACCACCCCATGTCACTATATGCTAAATAGCCTCCCCTCTCAGTGGCTGTAGGTTGAGATCCCCGTGCAGCACTTTGGCTCAGGTCGACTTCAGTTGGAAGTTTGGTGGCTGGAAATGGCAACTGGGAAACCAGAGTTACAGTTACAGGCCTACCTTACAGTCACCTGCTTGAGTTAAAGGAGAACTTCACCCAAAAACAATGCTGATTTATTTTGCACATGATCTCACACATATCCAAACGCTCTAGACAGTTCTGCAGACATTCATCTCATCTGATAGTTATTGAGAGTTGATTTTGAGTTAAGTTGTGGACCAGTGATGAATCCTCCCCCTCGGTCAGATTCTCCACCATTTCAAACCCCAACTTCCATTGCTACGCCGCTGACACTCTGAGATCTACCTCAGCACCAAATCCCCCGACAACCCACTGCTCTCCCATCAACTCCTTCCTGTCTGCAATAAAAGTCTGGATGCAACACAACTTCCTACAACTCAACAGTGACAAAACCAAACTACTCCTCATCTGCTTCAGCAAACTCAACGACCCCACAAATCTTCATTCTACCACCAGTATTGTCAAGATCCGCTCCTCCTCTGCACATTCTGCTGCAGAAACACTCATCCATGCCTTCATCTCCTCCCGTCTCCACTACTGCAACTCACTTCTCCATGGCATCAACACCAGCCTCATGGCATCAACACCAGCCTCATGGCATCAACACCAGCCTCATGGCATCAACACCAGCCTCATGGCATCAACACCATCATCAACACCTCATCAACACCATCATAAACCTCATCAACACCATCATCATCAACTCACTCCTCCATGCCATCAACACCAGCCTCATCAATAGACTCCAACTGGGAAAGAACACAGTCAACCGACTTACACACTAAATCTTGGCACCACATCACCCCGGTCCTAAAACAGCTTCACTGGCTTCCAGTCTCCTGCCGGATCAAGTTCAAAATCCTACTCATCATACTGTAGAGAAAGCCCGTCACATGCAGTTCATCATACTGTATTCATAGCTTTCAAGGGGCGTTACGTGCTGCCGGGAACGCCCCAAAAAAAAACTTGTTCATTCCGCTGCCAGCCGAGTCGACTAGTTTCTCACGCTGTGTTTGTTCAGCCGTTTGTACACACGTCTTTGCGGCCAACATTTCATCAAGGTAAGCTCAAGTAACGTTACAATAATGATTAAAATACCCCGTTAACGTTACTTGAGCTTACCTTTGATGAAATGTTGGCCGCAAAAACGTGTGTACTTTGATGGTAGAAAAAAAGCCATTTGCCCTCCCCAGCGACTGAACCACGTCTAATCGCACAAATCCACAACCTCCTCCTTTCTGAGTTTTCTTTCTCCGACGGGATTCTGTAAAAGCACAAGCCAGGTGTGTCTCCTCGTCGGTTAGTGCAACCGATAGCACAACAGGTATCCGGCATTTTGGCTGAAGAAACACAGCGTGAGAAACTAATCGACTCGGCTGGCAGCGGAATGAACAAGTTTTTTTTATGACCGTCAGGTGGGCGTTCCCGGCAGCACGTAACGCCCCTTGAAAGCTATGAATAGAAAGCCCGTTAGACACATGCAGTTCATCATACTGTATAGAAAGCCCGTTAGACACATGCAGTCGCGTCATTTCAGCAAAAGCCAAGGTATGGCAAGGTAGGCGGTGTTTTTTGTGTGTGTGAAATCGGTTGCGCAATAGTCAATTATGGTGAGTTATTTCTATTTATGCAATTCAGTTATGTGACATGTATAGTAAACATATTTTTTATTCCAGTGAATGATATAGCCTACATGTAGTTTTTTATTTTATTTCTTTTGTGATAAGCACTATAGGACTCACAGGCTGCGCATAAAAATGAATGCTGTAAATTGTACAAGGAAGCCTCTAACCTCTAAAATATTAATGTTTAGCCTGCAAAAGCAGTTACATTAATGTAGCCTACAGTACTTTGTGTTAAACATCACAGCAGTAAAAACAATAATAGGCTATAGCGTATAGCCTATGGTGTGAGGAAGTGTAACCTCTGTAAACAGCTGTGTTACACTATGGTCATTATTATCCCTATGGTAATCATCCCTGCCACTTTATTGTTGTTGGAGTGTTTATTTCCATAAATAAGCTAGCATGAACAACAGTAATCATATCAATAAAGTCCCTATGATTATGATCATGATATTGATTTCAACCAGATCACCCAGCCCAATGTTTGGTAGTAGGCTATACAGCCCCCTGGACAAAAATGCACCAGCTGCCCCTGGATAAGGTAACTGTCTACAAACTATAACCGCCAGTCAGGAAAGACTTGGCAAGGTAGCTACTGTATGCTTAACAAACAACATCATTGGTAGAATTATGTAAGTAAGGAGATCTGTTCAGGCAGAAGAGAGGGAGGTGGAAAAAAGGGGGGGTGGCACGTTGGAGGAGGTGGTTAAGGGGAGGGGAGGTTGGAAGCTTAAGGGGAGGGGAGGTTGTAAGCTTGGGAGAACAGGTAGGTTTTGAGTTGGGAGTTTGAAAGTGGAGAGTGAAGGTGAGTCTCTGACAGGCTGGAGGAAGGAGTTCCAGAGTCTGCTGCTCTCCAGAATGTTCGATCTCCAAAAGTTTTCAGTCTGGATGGTGGAACGGTGAGGGGAACAGTGGATGAGGATCGGAGGGTACGGTTAGGGGCGATGGGGGAGAAGGTCAATCAGATAAGGGAGGGCCAGGCTATGGAGGGCTTTGAAGGTGAGGAGGAGGAGTTTGAAGTGAATGCGTTCTTTGATGGGGAGCCAGTGGAGAGAATGGAGGACAGGAGTGATGTAATCCAGTGCCGAGGGAAGTAGGGGTGCTGCAGGTGCTGCAGCACCCCCTAGATTTTTTTTTTTTTTTTTTTTTTTTTACAAATGTAATTAAAAATATTTTGCAGTACACTATGTTCCTTTCTTGTTTAAGAATGTTTCGAGAAATGAAAATGTAGCCTATTTAAATAGAATTATCAACAATAACAATCAAGGAAGTTACATGATTGTAGGCTAGAGAAGAAGAAGAAGCGCGCATGCACGCACATGTTGTGTTGAACCAACCAACAACCAATACGAATTGTTTAATCTGGCAATAAAGAAATGTGAACTTGACATGCTATTTTAATAGCCTACTCAAAAATGCACCTCCCACTATACAGCAAAGAGAGGAGTCAATGTTTCTTGATATATGCCATTCAGATCAGAATAATTAGTCTAGTCATTAAGTTTGCTGATAATATTTCTATCATGTTAAGTCTGTGTCATGTTAACTGGTGTATTCAGAGCAAATAGGGAGATATAGAGCATTATCATCATGCTATATATCTCCCTCTTTGCTCTGAATGAGTGAGAAAAGGAGAAAATACTGAATAATTACATCACAACAGTATCCTAATGTTAATTTAAAATGAGATATTCCTCTAAATATGGCAAAAAAATGTAAAAAAAAAGTTTTTTTGAGTCCCTTCCTCCCAGCACCCACTGCTTAAAATGACTTCCAGAGGCCCTGATGTAATCTGATTTTATGTTCAGATTTCAGCATGTTAGCATGTTAGCTAGCAACATTAACTAGCTGCACTATGTTGTCAACCATCAGTGTCTGCTGGCTCCAGGCCACACTGAACACATGGCTGCTGTCTAGCCATGTGCTCAAGGTCTGCTTCCTGAAAGGGACAGACTGATATGCTACAGACCACTAGGGTCATTTACTGTCAATATTCTATTTGTCTATACGTCAGTGATGATTTAATTTGGTGAGAAAGTCCGACTAACTTTGATTTGTTCAAAAATTTGCCTAAGTAAAATTGCACAGATAGGCCTTACAATGAATGTTTTTGTTGAATTGAGGTTATTTGAAGGCAGGGCTATTGTAGAGTCATTTTTCAATTTAGTTATTGATCACGAGGGTTACATTATTTCATAAATGTGTTTAAAGTGTTTAAAACAGATGTTTGAAACAAGGATGAAGGACGTTTTGAAATTAAAAAAATAAAGATAAAGAGGTTTACTACATTTTTGTAAATCATTTGTATGCCTGAGAACATGCACTCACATCACTTTCACTTCACTTAACCCATTGATACCTGATGCAGCATTTGTGTGTGTATCCCTTTAAGGGATACGCACACCAACGCGGTTCGCGGTCTTAAAGGGATACGCACACAAATGAGGGATATATACACGGAAATGCTGCATCAGGTATCAATGGGTTAGAAAAGGGTTATCCAAGATATGACAAGTCATGCAGGTAATGGTATCGTTAGCCATTGAGATAATAGTCTAATGGTAGCCGCTCAGACCACTGGTGCTGCCCACTGCCACTCAGATTGCGCTCCCATTGGCTGAGACACTCAGTTGCTCAATCATCCGCTAATCTGATTGGCCGGGAATGTCGGAATGGATTTTGGGAAGAGTAGTTTCTTCACTCTTATGATACAATATGTAAAGTCTTGTACCCAGCACTTTCCCAACATTTTTTTTACACTGAATCAAATGGTTATGGTCACGATTCTCTCTCAGGCCGATTGGCATGGTTCTAGGCTTAAAAAACTCTTTAGATAAGGATGGGGAAATACTCTACCGGTAACCCACTTCCCGCTTCTCTTCTTTCCACAAATGCTACTTATTTATTTGTATTATTATTATTATTATTATTTCTACTTATTACGACATGAAGGCTTAGCTGATGAAGATGAGTAGCAGTAGCAGGAATGATAGCAATCTTCATCATAATTGTAGAAATATTGATACGCTTGCCTGATTCAATCCACAAGGAAGCAGGTACAGTCGGCAGGCGCAAACACACACACACACACACACACACACACACACACACACACACACACACACACACACACACACACACACACAGACACACACACACACACACACACACACACACACACACACACACACACACACACACACACACACACACACACACAGCTAATTACAGTCCCCATAGCCACAGTCTGGAATACATTGCTGTGTTTGGATGCGAGGCCGAGAATAGCATTAGCATACTTTACTCAGCTGACATCTTTGAATTGTCAACAGCCTATCCATCACTAACTGGCTTTAGCTATTCTCTCTCACTCTCTCTCTCTCTCACACACACACACACACACACACACACACACACACACACACATACACACAGACAGACACACACACACGCTTATACACAGATGCAAATTTATACAAACACAGTCATGCATGAATATACATACACAATATCTACACCTACATATAAACAGTCACACATCTCCCTCCCTCATTTCATTATTATGATTATTATTATTATTATTATTATGATGATTATTACCACCATTATTATCAGTTATAGTGATTGTGAGTGATAGTGAGTGAAATGACGTAATGTAAATAGTGATAGGCTAGGTGTAAATATTTAATTGATTGAAACCATGACTGTGATAAACTTTATTTGTTTACACGAGACAAACAACATCAACACTTTTGTTCCGCTAGCTTTGAGGAACAGATGGGAACATGTATTATGAAATTCTCTGTGCAGTTAATTCACTTGTAAGAGTTTATGGGCGCATACTTGTCTCCTTTCCTTTATATGTTTGTTGTTTAAAATACATGCTACAGCATGCGCTGGGACGCGTCATCAGTGATGTTAACTGGGGTCGTGGGGTGTTTCGGGTCTGTCAACATCATACACCCTCGCCCAGTAGACCCAGCCGAGGCCGATTACGACTCCGACCCGCGTCCCAGAAGCAGCCGCTCACGGATCAGCCTTCCTACTCTGTCTGCAACGTTGCCCGCGGAAGGGTTGATCACGCCCAATCCGCTGCAATAGAGTTAGTGCTACACCGCAGTATTGAAAGACCCTTCGGTCCTGTGGATGACTCCAGGCCGGGCTCCTCCTTCGTCTCACCAGACCCTCCCGGGGAAAGGCAATCCTACCATGGGTAGAGAGGACGCCTCAAGAAGGCCTGTGCGCTGCACGTCATTCGCCTGCGCCGGGCACCTCGCTCTAGCCTGAAGGACCCCAGGCAGCGCCGATCTTTGCACAGATTTTCAGGAGGCTAATCCGTATATATATATATCAAAATCAAAAGAAAGGTTCTGCACACTTGGATCCATGCAAAAATCTTTACTTATGTACTGTACTGTATTTACACCTGTGCTGTGCTGTGCTGTCTTGCTCAGATGGCAACTTGGGAAATGTAGAAGCTTAGTGTAGTTCTAGATGCACAAACATAAATGCATAGACATACACAGGTCTACATCATGATTATGAGAGCTCAGGCACAGTGTAAAAGAAAAGATAATAAAAAGATGACTTAATAACAAATATTTATATTTACATTTACATGAAGGGAGAAAGACTGCACAAACATCAGGGAGGCCGTCATAAAGTGCAGTTCCTAAAGCCCTAGGAACAAGTCGTGAGTGCGGTGATCCTCCCAAGTATTATCTATCTATATATAAAATTGATTTGTTTGTTTTGGCTGTTATTCAGAAATCATATTCCCTCCTGGCTCCCTGCACAGAGCCCACGCAGTTGCTGAACAATGTCAGATAGCAACACAGGCCTGGTGACAAACAAGCAGCTAACGTTAGTGTGGTGTGTTCTATGTTGTTTAATTCTATGTTGTGAATAAGAGGAAGAATTGTGGAAGATAGCCTATAGGCTGCTGGGGGCGGGTTGTTATGGTTGGTTACTTCCTAGAGCTAGAGTGTCACATGTTGCTACGCTAAATAAATTGATTTGATCAAAGTTCACAGTTTATCTCAGTTGCTTCTTTTTGAATATACGACAGTTAGCGAGCAAACTGTGGCTAATGCTTGCGCTAACATTAGTCAATGCTAATATTTCCGATTTGGTAGACAGCTAGCAAACCGTTAGCTAGGTAGCGGCTACCTAGCTGTCATATACTGATGACGTCACTAGCAGGAGACAACAGTAAACACTACCGCAAGGCACTCTGGGTATTGTGGTGCGGAGCTCCCGTTTGCGAGGCTAGCTAGCTACCATTTGTTTTCTCAGAGGCAGTGTTCCGGGGATGCGGCTATTGTGAGCCAATCAGATTGCTTGATTTGAGACAGCCATATACAGTATATTAAGGCCTGGATGTTCCTCTTGTACAATAGGAACTTTGTCTAATTTGATATGAAGCAAACAAAGTGATTAAGTGTGATTAAAACATTGTCACTGCTTTGGCAGAGTCGCTACCACTGTGTCCTACACTAAATGTGAGTAGAAAGGGGTCAAATCTTCCATCAAGTTTGTTTTGATAAATTCTACCTTTTGCATGGAACGTGGCGTATTTCTCTTCCAATTCTTCTTTGTGCAAATGCAACATTTATTAAAGGACGCCTCTGGTCCTTTTATAAAACCTGAAGTTAATAGCAGACACATCCAAAAGTGGGTTTAGGGCTCCTCCACTGAGGATGAACACTTTTCTTCTAAATGGGTTCAGGGACCCTTTAGGGGCCCGAAGGACTTTCCAGCTAGTCCACAGTTACATGATGTCCTTCATTAGAAGTGAATACAATGAGAACATGCATAATGACGAGCGGTTGGCTGATATGGGTTTTTGTGGGCCGTCTGATATTTTACTGTTGATAATTTGATATCACCTGATCTGCCCAAAAGAAATTCTGTTGCCCGACTGTCTGTTCATTTGTGATGCTGCCACCTATAGGTTCAATCCCCGGCAGTGGTACTTCCAGCTTGGTCAGACGTTCCTACAGACACAAATTGGCCGTGTCTGCGGGTGGGAAGCGGGTGGGGTAGAGTCCTGTTTGCTGCACTAGCACCTCCTCTGATGTTCGAGGAAGAGGGGGGGGGGCTAGCGTGATCATCCCACGCACTACGTCCTGCTGGTTAAATTCCTCACTGTCAGGTGAAAAGAAGCGGCTGGCGACTGCACATGTATCAGAGGAAGCATGTGATACAGCTCTCCCCAGATCAGCAGAGCGGGTGGAGCAACGGCCGGGACAGCAGGGGGAATTGGCCAAGTACCAATGGGGGGGGGAGAAAAAACAAGCGCGGATTCACAACACACACGCACACACACACACGCACACGCACACGCACGCGCACACGCACACGCACACACACACACACGCACACACACACACACACACACACACACACACACACACACACACACACACAGTGCATATGATCACTTGAGGTGAAGGGCGCCTCCTGTAGGCAACCAGTGTAGTTTTAATCAGTGCAATAAATGTGTAATCAATAAAACAGCATCATATCCATACAGACACATACACCCAAGAAGAAGATTCCAGACGTTATGCTCTCTCCACTTATCGCCTAGCATCACTTTAAACATTTATGGATCTCTATTCTAAATGACATCTTTTGCTACTGTAGACATAAGAACATTTAGACACGACATGTTGAATCATATAACCCCCCCAAAGTCGCTGTGTCGCTCTGTATATTTAACTTCAATTTGGGATGTGAACAACATTCAACTCTACAGCAAACTTCAATTACACAACATATTCTAGTAAAAACAAAATGTAAGAATTATGAAAGTGGGACTATTTTTCTTCCAAATCTACCACGAGTTGGAAGAAATGTGATCCTCATGGAAAATGGTGATTGCAGAAATGTCAAAGGAAACAATGGAAAAATCCACTCGTTGCAAAAAAGAAAAAAGAAATAGAATAAGAAAATAAAAATGAGAGAATACAGTAGCAGGGCTGCTATTCCACTGAGTCCAGGGAAGAGATCAGGAATGCTGAGCTAATATGACAGACTGATTACCAGTAACGATCGCCCAGACAAATGATGCGGCAAGCGATTCAATTTAACATCTACATTAGCCCTGTAATGTGATTTAGTGTGTACACACACGCACGCACACGCACACGCACAAGCACACGCACACGCACACGCACACACACACACACACACACACACACACACACACACACACACACACACACACACACACACACACACACACACACAGGCTGTTATGAATCCAGTGGAGCTGAGCAGAGAGAGATAATGACAATGGATGGAGAAAGCCTGTATAGTCTTGACACTTGGTACTTCATCACTCTCCCTCTGGTAAGTCACTCAAAGTTAACTGGATGGAAAACAATGGCATTTTGTACTTAGGCCTATTAGTGCTGCCATTCACCTCATTGAAACAGGAAGGTTGACAGGGATGACACATGTTGTCATTGTGTTACAGATCATTCTGTTTGCATGCTTTGTTTGATCCAGGAAGAGTGGTGGCCAGAGCACTATGAACAGTGAGCCCTTCACTTGACTCTGTGTGTGAAGGTGTCTGTCACCACTTCCAGACAAATCTCCCAACGTAGCAGCCAGATGTGTCAAAGATGCTGCAGTGCCCGTTGCACATTGCATAACTCACATTGTGAACCTCTCATCACTCAGGCGCAGGTGCCTAAAGCCCCTTTTAGACTGGCCAAAAATCCCAATAATATCCACACAAACTAGTGACATTTTCTTCAGTCTAAAAGTTTCCAAGCTGGGCCGTTTAGCAGATAGAGCGACCCTGCGAGTGAGGTGGGTTTTTACACGACGGCTCTGCACGCCATGGCGATATAAATCTTGGCGGTGGTCAAGCGCGTTATTTTCCGACCATGCTTCTCTTCCTCTTGATTTGCTGCCCCTTTTCCAGTGCAAGTCAGTGATTCAGTGATTCCCACAGGCTGAAATTCGACTTTCTTAACAGTTAATTACTTTACATCGACGGAATATGCCAAGAGAAAAACACGTCTCTCGTGCACGGGTGCACCCCACACAGCCCAGGCGCATAGACTGCGTCATGTCAGCCAGAATGTAAGTAGGTCGTCCTCTTTAGCTCTTTCAAAATAAAACCCTAATTGTAATGTTAACATTTTGAGTAATGCTTTACAGCCATAGTTTCACTCCATATGTAATCTTAACATTACAAGTATTTTGATACAATGTTTGCGGCTTTGTTTCTTGAAACACCTTTTTCTGCTCTAACGTGCATCAGTGAGGCTATTTACTTGTTTAAATGACATTCTTTTTGAAAGTTTTAACTGGAAGTTTCCATGTTGTTTTGGTTGGCCTGACGCTGGGCATGTGCAGCCATCTGAGAAGGGAGAAGGGAGGTGAAACAGAGAGCCTGCAGACGTGCTGAAACTGACGGGGTTGAGAGTGCAATATAAAAGTTTAAAAGGCGATGCTGCTGCTGCTACCCCCTGCTGCTTTCCTGGGTATTAGTGGGACTTTTGATGTAAAAAAAGGTATATCGATCTCAAACTAAACTGGCCAGAGTGCTTCCACTGTATAAGAAAGGGAGTGAGCCCTGAGTATGGAGACAGGTCTACAATTAATTGTAGACCTGTGTCCATACTCAGGGTTTTATCAAAGGTTCTTGAAAAAAAAAAATTGTGAGCAGATAGAGGCTTATATCTCTACAAATAATTGTCTGTATTATTTACAACACACTCTACGGATACCTGTCTGTTGTATCTCACTGATTACAAAAATTAAAAGGGAAATTGACGGTGGTCAACTTTGTGGTATGGTTCTACTCGATTTGCAAAAAGCATTCGATACCGTTGACCGTCAGATGTTACTTTATAAATTTAACACTCTTGGTTTTAATCCTTCTGCCAGGGAGTGGATCAGATCTTATCCATCACAACGATACCACAAGGTTGATGTCAATGGGACTCTGTCAGGGGTAAGACTTAACACCTGTGGAGTTCCCCAAGGAAGTGTTTTTGGACCTCTTACAGTATTTCTATTACTTTATGTTAAGGACATGAAGACTGCTTGTTTCTGTCCCGTTTTTCTGTAGAATGTAAGTAAATGGGTCACAGATAATAGGTTCTCTGTCTGCACTTAGGTAAGACAGAGTCTATTCTCTATGGGACTAAGGCAAAATTGGGTAGATCTTTAATGTTAAGGGTGGAGACAGTAGTATGAACAAAAAGCTGTGTTACTTATCTAGGCTGTGAGTTGGACCAGTCCCCATCATCATCATCATCATCATCATCATCATTATCTATCATGTGATTCACTGCTGCAGAGCTCTATGAATGAAGCTTTGAATGTCTGCCATCTTATTTTATCATGTCATCAAACAAAATCCTCAATTTGAATAAAGTGATTCATCGGATTAAATATGAGTTATGCCATGGGCCTGTACAGGATTTACTTTGTTTTTAATATAATAGCACTAAAACCAAAATGCAAATTCCTAAAAGTTTGTATTTTTTGTTTGTTTTCTCATTAGTCCAGGCGTGAATTGGTCCACTATCAACCTGTCTTGTCAGTCTGGGTTTGCTATTCTTAGTCGGTGTGTCTGCCACTCCAGTCCCCCCAGACACCAAGCCTTCAGACAGACAGTTCCCATCTGACAAACCAGTCCTACCTCACATATATATATATATATATAATAGAGACAAGGCAAAG
>NC_139646.1:29481458-29516458 GCF_964638095.1 Poromitra crassiceps | reverse complement strand
CTACCGCTCACATTTCCTGTTTCATTGGAAAGAAGCAGTTTGATTATAGCAACGTTATAGGAACATTAGCAATAGCAGCAGGCAGCAGCTAACGTTAGCTAACCAGGCTCTATCAGACAATACAGTGTTGTGCAACAAGCAGACTTACTAAATGTTTCCAATACATGTCCGGTATAATCCATACTGCATTTATGATCGCTGTTCCGCTGACAGAAATGCACTTTTACAATGTTAACGTTATAATCACAATTGCTCGAGTGACATCACCGATGAGATCATCGGTGACATCATCAGTGGGAAGCAGGGAAGGATGCTGATGTCACAATACCTTTGTATTTGAACTTTTGTACAATAAAGAAAGTAAAAAAAGCTGATGATGTCACAATGGCTCTGTGAGTGTGAAGGCCTAAAAACTTAAAATATCGCCCCGTGGACAGATTTCCCCCGTTTCTTTTGTGTTTGTTTTTTGCACCAGATTCATTCCAGACCCAAAACACTGAGCCGAGCCCGACCCAACCCAACCAATAAGCAAACATTGTTGGCCCGAACCCGGGCCGAGCCCGTCGGGTTTGGTCGGGCTCAGGCTGAAACTCAGAATTCTAAGCTGTATGAGCATGCATGCATGTGTAAGCATGGAAGAGAAGGAGAGAGAATAAAGAGTATCAGTCTAGCCGACTGTAGACTTTCTTTTGTGTGTGCACAGCCCGAGCCCGACCAGGCCCGAGCCCGACCAGGCCCGAGCCCGACCAGGCCCGACCAATTAGCATAAATTGTCAGCCCTCGGGCTGAAACTGAGAACTCTCCCGCCAATGGAGGTCGTATCAGCGCCAAATTGACATCTGTTTAAAAAGGTGCGCCGCAGGAAGACGGGATCAGCTCATTCATAAAAAATGACAGGAGGACTGAGAGGAAACCACCTCCAGAGAGGAAACCACCTCCAGATTGAAGTTCTACTATCATAAATAAGTTAACCAAAGCATATCTGCATTCTGTGAAACGTTATTTTCAATCTGCTTCCTTGCATATTGTGTCCATGTGGCGTCTATTCCTGGCAGTTAAACGCTGAAAGTCCCAGTGCACAATATGCAAGGGAGCAGAAAATAACATTAGCTCAGCAGTGGCTAGCTTGATAGCATCCAGTCAACACGCTTTCAGAACGGACTTAGGCTACTTCACAACATGGGAATATGCTTTACCTGTAGCTTGTAATACATGATGCTGCCTCTGTGATCCATAAAGTCGATCAGGCGAATATTGAAAAGTCCTCGGACATAATAAGCTTAATAAGCCTAATAAGCCCATGGTTCACACCTCATTTCAATCCGAGAGGGGTGGATGCTATCAAAAAGCACACTCTGCTTGTTCTGTGTAAAAGATTTTTCTGTGGCAACGCTGTGGGCACACTCTGCTTGCTTCTGTGTAAAAGCATTTTCTGTGGCAACGCTGCGGGCGCTGCAGGTCTTCGTAATGGCAGTATTGCGGGATCTCTGTGTAAAAGTGGCTAGAGAGAGAGGGAAAGAGCGAGAGAGATTTGGAACAGACATACCACCAGGGGGCGGAAGGGGATTTTGGGTGGAGGATCTTACTTGACCTCGTGTGGGGGTCAGAGCCCGTTTTGTCTGTGAATACAAACCTTCTGGCAGATAAATTTGCTCTGGTCCCATGCATTCATTAGAGTTAATACTGTACAACATGCACCATGTGGCAAATCTATTTAATGCTAACTTGCTTTTGTTTGACAGTTAGTTTACTCCTTTAATTTGCTCTTGGAGGAAATTTATGAAAAAAGAATAGATTTGTTTCAAGACGACTTCCTGACCTCCAGGCTCCTGCTTTGACCTTAGTGGCTTCATTCTGTTTCTATTCTGCATCACCCTCAGTCTTCTCCATCGTCTGACTCTTCTGCTCCTCTTCCTCCCTCAGTACGGAGGTCCTGGCCTCCTCTTCCTCTTGTAGAAACTGGTGAAGCTTCTTAAACTCCTTAATCAATTTCCTTTAACTTGATTAAAGAATTCCAGTTTCTCCTGTAAGGGCTGCAGTGATGTTGGGAGTCTCAGTGTGTCCAGCAGCTCTGCAGACAGGCTTTACATGACAGGAGGACAGGATCTTGAAAGATGCCATGGCAGACAGGACAGGAGAGATACAGGACAGGAGAGATACTCATCATGGCAGACAGGACAGGAGGACTCGTCTGATGTGGAAGTAATTTTGTCTCTCAGTGAAGCTGAAAACGAACCAGATAATCCCACCATCCACTGGTCCTATTTTTCCCCCCTTCCCCCCAAGGTTTTAGAACCATCCTGTTCAAACACACTTTTTTTTCTTTTTTACACAACCAGAGAACAAAAAAGATGAAACAATAAACTCCCAAACCTTGTGTACCTAGAAATCAAAACTAAATGCAGAAAGTATCTTATATAGTCCATGTTTTTATCCTCTTAATCCGCTATCGCCTTTGCCATTAAATTGGGAAAAGAGACAGAGTTGTGTCAACATGAGGCTCTGTGTGTAGTGGTAGTAGGCAATGTCAATCAGTCCCTTTCACTTGGTGGTTCATCAGTTTCTTTATGGATTAGAAACCAGTAAGTCTCTAGGCCATTCAACAATGTCTATGATGGTGGATTGTGTGTGTGTGTGTGTGTGTGTGTGTGTGTGTGTGTGTGCGTGTGTGTTTATGGGTTATCACTATGAATGTGTCAAGAGTAGGCAAGTTCTAAATCAAGTGCTTGTTTGTGTGATAAGTCTCATTGTTTTAAGCCAGTCCGAATCCCTCTGAGCATTCCTGAATGGCCAACAGCAGCATGTGTCTCAGCTTGTCATAGCTCTCGTAGGCTGGGAGGTCCAGCTGGTTAAAGCAGGTATGAGCAGATGGCAGGCGGTCAGTGGAGCGATCATCGCGGTGGATCTGGAACTTCTGGATGCCGTTCATGCCCTCCAGAGCAGCAAAACCCTGCAGGGGCACCTTGGACGTGCCTGTAACAAACTGGAGGAACTTGGCCCGGTCTGCCTGGTCAAAAGAACGCAAGGCCCTCCAGAACCACTGGATCTGGATGGAGCTGGATTGGTATTTGTAATATAATGTGTTCGACTTTAGGTCATCTATGTCAATAGTGGGCAGGCCAGAGATGAACAGCTCCAGCTCCTGCTCAGTAAAGATGGAGATCAGCCGCTTGGGGATGATCTCATAGAAACCCTCCAGGAAGGCTGCCAGCTGCTTGCGGATCGCACCTGTCATCTTCATCTGGCAGAGCAGGTGCACATATTCTTTCTTGTTCTCCTCTGTGACCACAATATTGGCTCCATTGGGCTTGAGGTCCCTCACTTCACACACCCCAAACTCCTGGACCTCAGTGCTGAATGTCAGTTCGTAGCCCAGGGTGGACACATCATTCTCCAGAAAGTTCACCAGTCCCTTGAAGAAATCGTAGTCCTCGCTCTCCATGTCTGTGTACTTGGCGCTCTTGCCAAGGATGTGCTTGTAGAAGCTGCGGGTGAAGTAGCACTCCAACAGCCGGTTGTCATACACGGCCTTTGCTACTACTCGACCCACAAACTTGAAGTAGCTGAGGTGGTTGGGGTTGCAGTGGGATGAGGGGTTGATGGTGTAGGTGACGCGGTCGCCCGGTGAGGTGCGGAACAGGGCGTACATGGGGTTGAACATCTCCCGGGAGATGATCATGTACCATTCCCTCAGCAGGCCCCCAGCATCCTGGCCCTCCTCTCCTTCGAAGACGATGTACAGCCTGTTCTTCGTGTCCTCTGGGCTCTTGCGGTGCAGCTCCCTGTAGGAATCCTCAAACACATGGTCTCTCCTGACATGTACAGCCATGTCTTCTTTCCTCAGGCCCTCATCCAGTCGGTCTAGCTCCTGACGGAAGTATTTCCTCTTCACATCGAAGTCCAAGATGCGGATGTAGTCAACCAGCACTGCAAACGGCCCGTCGGCCAAGTGAGTGGTGGACTGGCGCAGGATCTGGTTAAGCACTGTGCGGTGAGTTTCGGCAAAGCGGAGAAACTTCTGGGTGTCAGGGGGCAGGTTTGATGAGATGTGCATGGAGGAAGGCTCTCTGGAAAAAAATGGGTCCAGGGAGGAAGGTGTGGCGGGTGTGAGGGGTGCTGGGGAAAGCAGAGGAGGCTCATCTTTAATGTGGGACAGCTGGCTGTCCCAGGTGTCTCTCACTGGGGGTTTGCTCTCCCGCTCTGTGGCATGGACTAGGAAGAAGGCCTCCACAGCTGGCTGGAGAACCAGTACAGCATGCTGGTCATGGGACTCCTCCAACTCTTTCAGGCACTCCCCGAGCATATCCCACAGCTTGTCCAGTAGCAGCCTTTCGCTGAGCAGAGGGAGGAGCTCCGGAAGCCTCTCTTCACTCTCCGATTGGCCTTTTCCTTCTTCATCCAGAGGTACAGGGTCCTGGGATGGTTGGTCCATATCCATGGGGGTGTCATCTCTCTGGGCTGCCTGCACCTCTGTCATTGACTGCACCTCAGACATGGCAGCAGCAGCCATGCTGCCAGGGGGAGCAGTGCCAGTCGGGGCATGGGGGGGCACCACAGAGGATTCGGCAGCGGTGGTGATGGAAGCAGACGAGGCGGTGGCTGGGGGGGCCTGTTGGAGCCGCAGTGCCCGCTGGCCCTCTCTCACCATGTGGATAATTGCGTCGGCCTCGGCCTCGAGTTGTCGCACCGCAGCCTGGATGGTGCTGGCTGAGCCCGGACTGGTGGAGCCTAACCGTCCTGTTTGTTTGGCCTTCTTGTTGGTGCGGCGCGTGTCCTCACGAAGCTGAATAATAACCTGCAGCACTCGTAAGAAAAACTTCTGCGTTGACGTCTTAGAGGTTAGGGAGCTCATGCAAGGCAGCTGCAGCTCACGTCCCCCGAGTGTGCGCTTCTGGGCAGCCACAATCACGATGCTCTCCGCCCCGTCAAACCTGCTAGTCATTTTGCCCTTGAGTCTGGCTGAGAGGGAGGAGTCCTCTAGAGGGGCATCAGATGATTGGCCATCGGCCGGTGCCCGTCTCTGCTGCTCCAAGTTGTACTCTCTAAGCTCGGCCAATAATGTCCTGATCTGTTTGCACAGAGTGTATCCGAGGTGTCTAGCTCCACTCAGCAGCAGTCTCAGCACGGTGTCTCTGGTCATGCCATTTCCTCTGGACAGCTGAAGCAGGATGTTGGCTGCATCTTCCAGACCCTCCTCTGAACACGAGTGAGATGTCAACACGTCAACAGAGAGTTGTAGCTGTTTTTCAGTGAGTCCAGTGGAGGCCATCTTGTTGTCGATCTCAGAACTGCTAGCAGCGGCCCTCTGCTTCACTGTGGATATCATTCCAGTGGATGTGGGAATAGAGGTAGCTGTAGAGGATGATGTCTGGGAGGCTGCTAGGCCAGTCCATGAGGATGGTGTCTGGGAGGCTGCTAGGCCAGTCCCTGAGGAGGAACCATGTGCTGGAATTCCCACAGAGCCTCCTAGGCCTGCCACAATAGCCTGGGCAGAGCCTGCTGGTGGTGAACCCTGGCTCATAGCTTGCACAGCTGCTCCTGAGCTGGTAGCTATAGGGGCGTTGGGAGCCTGTGGGGTAGGGTGTCCAGCAGGCACCTCTGGGGCCTTGTTGTGAGACAGGTCAATAGATATAAGGGAAAGCAGGCGCAGCAGCTTTTCAGTGAGCAGGGAGCTACGTCGGATTACTGGGTGAGACAGCATGTTCATCAGCTCGCTGAGCGGGGAGCTGTCCAAGCTGAACTGAGCTGCTTCAGCCTCTGCACTGACCCCCAGAGGCACTGTCTTCATGGAGGCTTTGCCCTTGCGACTCACATTCATGTTGTCCAACTTGACCAGGAAGTCCCAAAAGTCGGTGGAGATGCCCAGGGACTGGGGAGTAATGGCAAAGGACCCCATGGAGCTCTGGGTGTTGGAAGAGTTAGAGGGGTTGGAGTTGTTTTGGGACAGAGACCCTGACCTTGACCCACCACCTCCACCTCCTGCCCCAGAGGAGGCTGAACACAGACGGAAGTCCAGAGAGTCAGAGGAGGATGATGACAGATCCTTACAGCGCTGCTGAGTAAAGTGGCTGGGGAACACCTTGGCTAGTTGGATGAGTGTGTCCAATACGTGTCGACAGACCACTGGAGCAGCCTGTGGGTGGATGTGTACAGTGGAAACTCCACCACCGGCACACATGACTCCTGCTGCAGTCCCAGACACTCCTCCTCCTAGTGCCCCAGGTCCTGTTGACCCCCCAACCGTGTGTCGGTCAGCGTGCTTCCGACCTGACACTCGCTGGATCTGGAAAATGTTTGTCCGGCAGCCCAGTGCTGCGTCCATAGAAACAGAGAGCCAGGAGAGCTGGCTGGAGCTGCGAGACTCCAGCCTGTTCAGTAGCTCTAGGGAAGCAGAGGAGGAAGAGGATGAAGAAAGGGAGGAGGCAGCTGAGCCTTTTCCTCCACAGCACCCCTGAGAGCTCCTCTTGCCACGCGAGTCGTCCAGGCGTGATGTCTCCACACATACCTCACTCTCACTGCTGCGTTGCAGGATGGATAGCAGGCTGCGGATGACCCAGCCACGAGTCTCTGAGTGGTAACAGAGGTTCCTGAGCACACGATGCAGTCGGCTGGTGTTTAGCTTTGATCCATCCACAAACAGCAACACCAGTAAGCAGGACAAAGCCTCATGGTCCAGCAGCAGTCGACCACGCAGACGCAACAAGGAGTCCACATTGGAATTTGAAGGTTTGCTGTGATTGGTTCCTCCCAGCATCTGCAAAGTACCTCCTCTCTGCACAGCCAGTCGGGTGTACTGGACACCGCGGTTGCTCCCTAGCCGACTGGTGAATGCCGGTGAGCGCAGGATAGCCGAGAGAGCTGAAGATGAGCCATGGCCAAACAGCCTCTCATGGATCAGCTGCCTTTGGCGGGCCTCCTGCTCTCTGCGCAACACAGCTGCTTCGGCAGCAATGTCTGGGGGCATGACGGCCAGCACACTGTCCTCCATGTCCTCCAGGACGCTGCGCCGGAGCTCTGAGGGCAGCGTCTGGATGAAGGTGAATAGGTCCAGGGGCGTGTCTCCCTGGGCAGGCTGTTGGGCTAGCTCCCTGTGCTGCTGCTCTGCCCGTTGCTGGGCTAGCACCTCCTCCTGGATGGCAGGTGGTAGGGCTGCCAGGAACTCAGGGCTAACCTCTGTAACCCCTGGTCCTCCAAGTACAGGTGCAGTAGAGGGTGGCAGGGTGGAGGTAATGGGATGACGGGAGGGAGGACTGATGCCCAGCTGATTCTGCAGGACATCTCGCCGGATGTCCTCAGGAAGAGCTGCCAGGAAAGAGGGATCCACCCCCTCTGGCAGATTGATGCCTGCCAGTGGGTCCTCATCATCATTGCTGGTTGGTGGGAGGGGATCTTCCTGGATGGCTTGAGACTGACTGTCAACACTGTCACTCCTGGGCATCATCTCCCCAAGGGACGAGACAAAAGTAGAGCCTGTCTCTGCATCGGGCTGCTTGTCCGTCAGCCCACTGTCTGCACTGCCAGACAACTGCTGAGACAAGTGGGCAGTCTGGGTAGGGTTGGGAGCAGCTTCTTCCTGTGTGGCAGAGGCAGGGCTGCTCGTATCCATGGCTGAATCCTCCAGTTGTGACACACCCGCTACTGCAGGCTCTGATGTCTCCAAAATGTCCAGACTCAGGGAGGCTTCCTTGCCTTCATCCAACGCTCCTTTGCCAGCTCCTCCTCCTGTCTCACCGATTGAGGGCGCCAGGCACATTTCCATCTGGGATGCCTCTGCTTCACTGTTGGCCCCATCGGTGGATGGAAGTCCCGCACCTGCCAGATCGGCCAGTGAGTTGAGGGGCGACTCAGCCAGCAGCAGGTCAGCAATTGGCTGGTGGACCAGCTGGCTGATGGCGGTCTCCAGGGAGACTAGGGCGTGTTCATGAGGATCAGGGGTGGTACGACTGGCCTCTCCTGATGGGGGAGCAGTGAGGAAGCCTGAGAGCTGGGTTGGGTCCAGATACGACACTGTACCACTCTGGGCCTGCTCACCCTCTGCAGTGTACTCTGCACCATTAACTGTCCCTAATCCAGAAGCCTGCAGGCTCTGTTCCCTGGCCTCTTCTGCACCGGAGGCCCTCCTCTCATTGTGCTTAGCCTGCTCCTCATCAGCCAGCTGCTGCCTCCTCTTCTCCCTATGCTCTTCCAGCTCCTCATCACGTAGACTCTCCAGGTGCTGCAGGATGGGTACCTTCACCACTGCTACACAATCGTGCATACTCTCAGCATCCAGCACTTTACACTCATCTGTCCATCTGGTTAAAGCAGTGGGAATACTAGAGACGGTGCCTGCGTGTCCACCAGTGCTGTTCTGCTCTTGGAAGAAGTCATCCAACAACTCATCATCAGAGCGAGCGATGATGTGCACGTCCTCATTTCCTACCAAAAGGCGGGCACGGCCACGAGGCTGCAGGGGCAGAGAGCTGGACAGCTGCAAGATGTCTGCTGCAGCACTGGGGCCCAGCAGTCTTTGAAGGATGAGTGGAGGGTTGGGCTGGCGGTTGCCGGGGTAATGGACATGGATGGTGTGTCCAGTGTTGGCAGTGAGCTGCCGCAGCATTCGCTGGCTGCGACCCATGCTCTGTGCCAGACGACCCGCCCCAAGGGTGAGGGAACTGTGGTCAGCATGGCGCACCATCAGCGGGTGGGAGCTGGGGATGTTGCCGGTGGTGGAGAACATGTTGTCAAACTCTATGATGAGGTCATCATCCCTGTCAAACCTCTCAAAACGGATGTGGGGTGCAGCGTTGATGTCAGGAATGTCCTCATCCAGCCCCATCTCTGAACCTTCATCATCGTCATCTTCATCTCCTTCATCATCCTGGTCCTCCTCCTCTTCTTCTTCCTCTTCCTCCTCTTCATCCTGGCTGTCCTCATCATCATTGCTGCCACTAGAATCTTCCTCCTGTGTGTGCTCCTCATCCTCTTGTTCCTGGATATTCAGAGTGGATGCCTGGCTAATATTGGAGGGGGTCTCATCCATCAACACATCCTCTTGTGATTCATCCACACCGCTGTGTCCCACTATAATGGTGCTGTTGACAGCACCAGCATCTCTCTCTAGGAGCTCATCAATCAGATCCACCAACTCGTTCTCTACCTGCATCACCTGTGTGCTGAAGATCTCTGGCTGACCAGCAATGGCCACTGTGTCTCCCTCCATCTCTCCATCCATCAGGTCACTGTCTGTGTCCTGCACCCTGTGGCTGCCCTCCACTGGCTCTGCCTCATCAGAATCCCCTGTGTCCTGAGTGCTGCTGTTGCTGTCCCTGGCAATGCCCACAGTGTCATGTTCGGTTTTGTTCTTACTGGAGCCTCCTTTGCTCCCGAACAGACTGCTGGGCTGGTTAACAATATAGGAGAGAGTCTCCAGAGGCTTCAGGGCAGCATTCACTGTGTTGGCCATGTTGGGACTAGACAAATCCAAGCTGTGAGGCACACGGGCCAAGTCGTTGACCAGACCTTTCTTAAGAAAGAGCCGAATGATGTTATCCATGCCATTGTGCTGTGTCTTGGCTGCTGCTGAACTATAGATACTGGAGGTGGAGGGACACGATTCCATGATGGTGCTGATGATACACATCACTGCCTGGAGCCTGGCATGTTTTTCGGTGCCTTCTGCCATTGCGAGTGCCCGACTGAGGGCAGCCTTGACCTCATTGACCAGGGCCACCTGGGCATCAGTGCCTGTGCCAGCAGCTGCGAGGCTGGCTAGGAAGAGGCGTGCCAGAGCTGGGGTGTTCTTGTCCTCTGAATTGTGGGTGTGTGGCAGCAAGTGATCAAGCACAAAGGCCAGAACACTGCAATCCTCCTTAATAAGCTCAGACTGTCCAGCTGTGTAACAGTAGGAGGTGATCAGTGTGGCGACGCCCACATAGGAGCGCACCAGCTCAGCCAGCAGTCTTAGGATGGTGGAGGTAGGCATCAGAGGTTTGCTGGCATTTGCCTTAGCTGCTTGACCCTCCCCTGAGCTGGCACCCTTCTGTCCTTCCTGCTCTGTCTTTTCCTTCTGCATCTCCTCTGATGTAGAGGCTTCACCTTGTGGTGTGCCAGACTGGAAATATTCAGCTACACCTCCATCAGCAGCAAACACTTGAGCGTTGATATGGAATGCAGACTGGGAGTCAAACTCACTGCCCTGCCGGGTGAGTCTGTACTGCTGGTAAACATTGTTGCTGACGTCCTGCAGGATCTGGCACAGGGCCTGACGGCCAGGCACTGCCACCGTGTGCTCCTCTGGATGCTCAGGCTCTCCAGGTGCATGGTAGGCAGCCATAGCATTGAGCATGTCATAGATGACCTCCTTGATAGTGTCAGGGATAGGCGGTAGCGGGGACAGCTTAAGAGGAGTGGTCTTCACCAGCTGCACAGCATTGGGCCCCTTGATTCGCAGGTTCTCAAACTCATCATCAGAGGCTCTACCAGCTCCACGTGGTGCAGTCAAGGCAATGCACACACAGTTATTGACGGTTTCAGCAAAGCAATCAGGGCTGCGGCAGGCAGCAGGACCCAGGACCCGCAACATATAGTTGATCTCCCTGGAACCAAGGCTGCCTGACGCCACACCAGAGGTGGTGCTACCTGCTCCACTGGTCACTGCTGACCTCACCACCTTCTCCATGGTGTGTCTGAGTGTGGCCGGATCCTCTATGATGTGTCTAAACAGCAGGGTAACAAGTGGGGTAAAGCCGTTGAAGCCCGAGCCTTGCGTCAGCCCCAGGATCATGCGTGTGCTCTTCAGCTCTGCGAACATCATGGCGTAGTGGTGGGTGCGCGTCAGGCGCAGACAGAGACGCAGCGTGGCGTGGAGCGTGTCCGGGTCCACAGGCACACTGATCATACTGACACAGGCTCGGATCAGAGCATGGGTCATGTCCTCAGTCAGGCCTTGCACCACAATGTCAGAGCCCTGTGTGTGGTCAGATTCCACAGAGGATGAAGGACCAGAGGCGGTCTCCTTCAGCTGGCTGGAATCATTCTTAGGGGCATTCATCTCCACTGCTGCCACATAGTCTGTGTCAGCCTGTGTCTCCTCTGCCTTGGTCCTGTCTCCCACCTCTCTCTCAGAGTCAGTCATGCTGCCTGTCTTGGCAGGTTTGGGTATGCAAGACACTCTCTGGACAGTGAGCATCACTGGCCTCTTATTACCTGTCTCCTCGTTAATCTGCACCATCATGTTAAACTGCACAGTGTATCTCCTGCGTCCAGCTGTGAAGCGGACACTGCTCTCGCCTGCCCTCCATGCAGAGTCAATGGTACTATTGTTTGAAATACTGTAACTGCACCAGCGGCCTGAGCGGTCATCAAACCATCTCCAGTTATTACCATTAGGCTGCAGGTACTTGTTCATCTGTGCTCTGCGCTTGGAGGAGACTGCCATCTTCTCATAGAAGTCAATGATCAACAGTACTGGGGTGATCCACTTTGGTGTCTGGATGTCCTTCTGTTCTTTGGCAGCCTGCAGACAGGGCTGCACCACCTCAAGTAGCTTAATCAGCATATCAAGTATCCCACTGTTCTCCACCACTCTGGCACACAATAACTTCAGCTCCTCAAAGAGCAATGTGAGCAGCAGAATTCGAGTTGCCAGTTTGGAGGCCTGGGGCAGTGTGGCCATCTGTCTGGTCCACTCAGACACTGTCTTTGTGTCACTGGTAGTCAGGGGCACAGCCGCTTTGATCAGCACATCTGCTGCATCCCACACTTGGTGGACGACTTGGTGAAGGATGAGGTCTCTGTACTCTGGGCCGCTCCTTTTGATGGCAGTCATCAGCAGGTCACAGAGCCTGTAGACGGTGTCAGGCAGCTCATCCAGCAGATGGAAGCAGCCAGGCAGCATTGAGTCAGTGAAGGAATGCAGCTCCTGGGAGTCCAGGGGCTCAGCCTCCATGAAGCACTCCAAGCAGCGGGCCTCCTCCTCCTCTGCCTGCTCACTGGCTTGCCTGTCGTCTTCCTCACGGCGACAAGCTGCCTCCTCAGGAGAGTCAGAGCGCTGTTCCATGCTGACCTCTTGCCCAAGTGACATGGCAATGGCCCTCATCATCTGGTCCTCTTCAGACATACTCAGGTCCCTGACAGCTCCACTGAGAAGGGGGGGAGGATGTGTGAGCAGGTACTCTGTGGCCTGTTCCATGGTGCTCGTATTGAGCAAGGCCTCCATGGCATGCTCTCTTGAGAAACCCATGTCCATCAGCTGCTGGAGCTGCTGCTGGCGGGCCTGTGGGTGCCTCCCTCTGCCTCTTCCCTGTGTGAGTTGAGCCTGGTTGACCTGAGGTGCCCGACGTGGAGTGGAGTTGGTGGAGTCATCAGCCGATCCTCTTGCTGGTGCAGCAGGAGCCATTCCGGCCGCTGATGGTCCCTCCCCAGCTGTCACAGCAGCTGTTCCAGGTGCAGGGGTGGGGGCTACAGGCCCTGTGGAGGCCACCTCTTCCTCTGGGCGCACCGTGCCCTCTCTCTCCTTGGCCAGGCAATCCTGGATAACAAGCTCCCCTCTCAGGATGTGGCAGAGGATGGCCAGCATGGATTCAGCCATCCTGCCTCCATATACCTTAAGGGGCTTCCTGTTCCATAGGCTGCGGATACAGTTGAATGCCACCTTCTGGGTGACTATGAGGAACCGCAGGGCACTGAACTGAGGCATGGTGGGGGTGACCCCAGGGGCTTTGGTTGGCAGGGAGTGGGGGGAGTCCAGCACAGTGCTGGGGTTTACCATCTTCTCCACCAGCATTAGCCAGGCATCCAGAAACTCTCCTGTGCCATCTGGCAGATCAGTGTGCTCCAAACCCTCAGACACAGGCACCTTACCACCCATGGACAGGGCCCAGTTAAATGTCTCAAAAAGGGCATCATGCCCTCCGGAACAGAAGAACTTTTCCAGCATAAGGTGGTAGGGGTACTTCCTTTCGTCAAACAGCATGGGAGAAGTAAAGCCCACTGAGCAGATGAAGAAAGTCAGCCTAAAGCGAGGGGTGGGTGTGTAGGGTGGAGGCTGCCAACTCAGACCCTTGGTGAGGAGCTTGGTGAGGGAAGAGGCGGTGGCCCGGGCAGCAGGTGTGGGATTAATGCCTGTGCTTGTGGCATGGTGTGAGCGGCGCTGACGCACTGGGGAGCCCACACACAGCTTGACAAGCAGGCCAAAGAGCTCAGCCAGAGCCCGGCCTAGACAAGACGAGGCAGAGAGCAGTGGTTTGATTTGCTTGATGCAAGTGGCCATAGCTGGGGTAAGTTTTGACTTGGGCTTGGGATTGGTGGCAGTGGGCTCGTCAGTCTCCATGGGGGCCAGGGTGTTCCAATCTAGGCCCATGCCTTCCAGCAGCCCCCCAGTAGATGAATCCACAGATACCTCCTCAGATTCAGCAATTCTCCTGGAGCCAGAGGGTATGGCTGCTAGAGTGCTGCCAGATGGCTTCTCCTCCTTGGGCACCAGTTTCTGCATGTCAGCCTGGCCAAACTCACAGCCTGGAGGCAGACTGTTGGGCATGCAAAGGGACAGCAGGACGGTGCTCTCCCACACCAGTGAGCAGTAGAGCTGGCTCAACTTGTTGAGAACACTCAGACCGAGCTGGGAGCCCCACTGGTTAACTGAGATGCTCCTAACCTCGCTCTGTCCAACTCTGCAAGTATGGACAAACATGAGGATGTAGGCATGTGCTGCAGTAAGCGTGTGTAGCAGTGGTGTGGCGTGGGCTGACAGCGTGGCATCGGTGACATGGCCAGCGTTGGCCAGCTCTCTGAGCAGCACAGAGCCCCCGGGCACCTCGATGGGGCGGTGGAGAGGCTCCAGGGCTGTCAGGATGCTATCCAGCTGGCACAGGCCCTCCTGGAGCACCTTGGGCTCATGAGACAGGGTCAGTATGGACTTGCAGACACCAGCCACAGCTTGGCAGGCAGCAGAGGTGGGGAAGTCTATGGGCAGGTTGGGCAGGCCCAGGATAGAAACGAGGGGTAGAAGCCCCTTCTGGTTGACAAACTCCTTACAGTGGTCATCTGTGGTGTTGTTGCTCAGTATGGGCTCCACAAACTTCATCACATTCAGAATATAATCCATTAGAGGAATGGGAATCCGCTCCTCAGTGCTGACCACCAGTTCAAGTGGCACTGACTGTCTGTTGCTGTCTGGCTCCCCCTGCTGCTGGCTGAATGTGTGGAGAGCCTCCTCCTCCTCTTCATCCTCACTTGAGACCTCCTCAGCAGCATGGCTGGAGCATGCCGGGGTCACCACCACAGCACCATCTGCCTTTTGACAGATGTACTCAGGGGCTCGGCCTAGGTTGCAGATCTCCTCCAGTAACTTAATAATGGAAGTGGTGGCATCAGTCTTCAAAGTGGGTTGGTGCCGCACAAGCTCATCCACAGCACTGCCCAGGTTTGATGCAGTGTCACCTGCAGGGTCAGAGGGGCGTCGCCGTCGCATGGCAGGCAGGTAGTCAGGTGACAGAAGCACTTTAAAGAGGCGCTCAAAGGGCTGGCATTGGACAAAGGAGTGCAGGCCTCTTGCATTCAGGCAGAGGGCGCTGAACACATTGGGGAGAGAGCCCAACACCTCACGGGTAGCAGGGATGTCTTTGATGAGAAGGGCATGCAGCATGACATCAGTGAGACCGTTATCCTGCAGGGAGGAGAGCAGGGATGGCTCCTGGAACACAAAAACCGTCACAACCTCTGTTGCTAATAGAAAGAGTGATGGGCCATAATATTCTGCATTACTGATGATGTGCTTGAGTGAGGTAGGCAAGGGCCCATCCATTACATGGCGGATACCATCAGAAAAGGCACGGTCCTGGATGGCTTTCTTTAAGAAGTTTAGCATAGACTTCAACAAAGCTGCCCTCTGGGGGATACACTGCATGCCAGTACGAGGCGTATTGCCAGTGCTGCTTTGTGCTTGGTGGTCCACCTCTGGTCTGGAACCAGAAGATGTTGATGGGCGGGGGTTGCTTTCCATGGCAACTTCTGACATGTCCATGTCTGTGTCCATGTCCTCAGACTCCACAGCAGTGCCGGGCCTCTGGATCTTTGGCTTGATGACAAAAGGGCACTCTTTCCTTGACAGGTCCACCTCATGCTCTAGTCTGCAGATGAAGATGGAAAGGCCGGTGTGGGACTGAAAGGCAGCCATATCCAGGTTGGTGATGAGGTCCACGACCCGCACAGCCCGCGTCACAAAGGTGATCTGGTCCTGCTCGTCACCCAGGAACTTGATCACTTTAAGGAGGGCTTCCATCATGCCACAGGAGACCAGGGCTTCCCCTCCAGCATCATAGCTGGCCAGGTGGTACACGAAGGAGAAGAGTGCAGTCGCAAACTGGTGTGGGTACGGCTCCATCAGAGGGTCAACCATTGCTTGTATACATTTACGCACCAACACAGGCAGGAAGCCGTGGTAAGAGGCAGTGCCGGTGCAATCGATAATGTTGGAACGTTTGGGTGTCCTTTCCAGATGGACAATCGAAGTTAAAGTGCGCAAAGACGCTGCCTTTATATCCACAAGCTGTTTGTCTGTAGTCTGTAGTACATCAACGAGCTCCTCTATCAAGCCATTATATAGAATAGTGTTGGCTGACTCCTGGAGTGCATTTGAGTACACCAGTATAGAGATGGCGTGCAGTCGGGCTTGCACGGCCTGTAGCCTCTTTTTGTGATTGGAGAAGCCATGGGCCAGTCGAATGTGTGTGAACAGCAGGGCCTGCTTGTCTTTTGGGATGTTGTACATCACTGCCAGTGACTCCATGATCTCAGATGGGCTCTCTGAAACCTTGTCAAGCTGCTCAATGTGAATATAGTGTCGTGTGTTACTACTAGTCTTCCTCTCTAGCTTCACCTCAGGGCCTGCTTCAGCATAAAACTCAAAGTGCAGTGTGGTGGCACTGGGAGGGTACTTGGTCAGAGGCAGGTCCCTGCAGCACTCTGCCAGACCAAAGCCATTCTCCTTTCCTCCCCAGCTCTCAGCCAGATGTTGCAGACCGGCCAGTAGAGGGCTTCTCTTGTCGGAGCCCAGTCTTGTGATGTAGTTGGAGCGCTTACTGAACACATAGAGCAGGTTCAGCACAGACAGGACCACCTGCATGTCACATGATGCTAACAAGCTGGTTAGGTGCTCTATGGAGCTGTAGAGGTGTCTGGAGAAGCTATACTCGATGAGCAGAGCTGTGAAGTTGAGCACTGCCAGCAGCAGGGCTTTGAGCTGTCGGTTGTCTGGACGGTCACACACCAGCAGCCAGGACATATTCTCCACCATCCGGCCCGCGTCACACAGAATGCCATCGAAGCGGTCCAGCAGGCCCACCCAATGGTACAGTTCACACTTGCCAATATTCCAGGTGTTGCTGTGTTGCAGTTCAATCAGCAGTTGCTCATCGCTGCATGCCTTGAGCTTCTCTATGAGAGCCCGGCAGTCAGCAGGAGCTTCCGTGGTGGTTTTCTTTAACTTACTTCTGTCGACCTTCATTGTCGATACCTTTTATTTGTTGCTCAGTAAGTAAATTGACAACAGGTTGACTGCGTGTCTAGCGCTACTTTGCGTGACAAGGTTTTCCCGGTCCTATTTATACCACCAGCAGGGAGGATTTATGACATCACTGATGATGTCATCTGTGATGTCACTTGAGCCATTGTGATGTCATCAATGAGTGATGTCATACATCAGATCGGCAATACGTAATTTTGTAGGCGCCACATGTTCCCGCCGCCTTTTAGGTGGAAAACACAAGCCTCAACCAAAAAAATAATATAGAAAAATAACAGAATATATCTCGTTTATTAATTACCGCAAAACACCATGACATGACAATATATTACAACTCGCCTGGCCATAGAATGGGCAAGATACATCGGAAATATTACTTTGACCCATCTAAAATCATGTAACTCATGACCCGTCTCTGACCTACTTCCGGTGTCCGCCTGTTGCTAATTCTCTTCTGTTACTGTATTTCCATCAGTCTTTTGTGTTGCTGCCTTCGGCTCTGGTGAAATAAAATCGATCTCCTTGCTCAGCCAAGACGGTGGTTTTCAATTGTTTTGAGAGAGAAAAAGTCTGCTGCTCGGAAAGCCTTTGTAGTTGTGTCTTACGTCGGCTCCGCTAGGCCGGAGGCGGGGGTTTGCCTGGTGAGTGGCCACCGGGGTGGCTTCCCTTCTCCCCGTAGCGTAACCTCCATCCCCCGCACAGCGCATGCATGTAAATAACAACAAATTGATACCCATTCTCCTGGCCGATGGGCTCAATGCCCATGTAGGTCATATAGAGGCACCAGTATTTCATAACCAGTTTAAAAGTTCTGTGTATGGATTTAATTTTAACGTTATACGTTATAGCCTACTTGGGCTATGGGCGGAGGGCAGATGTGCGGTCGCTATGACGACCAGCCGGGGCTGTAATGTAAATATGTGACATGAGTCACATGATTTTAGATGGGTCAAAGTAATATTTCTATTTTTATTTCTATTTGAATATTTCTTGTATTATATAATACAATAATGTATTTTGCACATTCTATGGCCAGGCGAGTTGTAATATATCGTCATGGTGTTTTGGGGTCATTAATAAACGAGATTGATTCTGTTATTTTTCTATAAGTTTTTGGGTTATTGCTATTTTACATTGAAGTCAACGGGGAGAGGCTTGTGTTTCCCCCCTAAAAGGGGGTGGGGCCTAATTGCCAATCTGATGTATAGGTGAGTGATGTCATCAGTGAATGATGTCAGTACAGGCTGGTCACTGTGGCAGCACAGTCTGACCAGAGGAAGGGAGAGCCAGAGTCTGGATTCTGGAGAATAGTAATCACAAAATGTCTGTCCATCTGTCTATCTGTCCATCTGTCCGTCTCCCCAGCCGTTGCTCCAATCGCGTCCAAAATTCAGGGGTATGAATCTGGTGGGAAGAAAATAAGAAAAAAATCCACCCACGTACCGGGATGTTTTACGTTTTTAGGCCTTCACACTTCTTCTGTGGTGTTTTATGGCAGTTGGCCTTTATCCTTTATGTTGTTCTGGATTTATCCATCCACTGTTTCCCTCAGCCTTCACACTCACAGAGCCATTGTGACAGCATCCCGTCCCTGCTTCCCACTGATGATGTCACTGAGGATGTCATCAGTGATGTCACTCGAGCAATTGTGATGTCATCAGTGATGATGTCATCAATGATGTCACTCAAGGAATTGTGATGTCATCAGTGAGTGATGTCATCTGTGATGATGTTGACTCAGGGTGTGTTCAAATACCTCTACTAAGCCTACTGTCTACTCTTTCTTTTTTTTTCATATTTTAAATTTTTATAGAACACAAACTAGACAAAACAGACAAACAGGCTCAGACACAGGGGAAGAAAGGAAAGACAAACAAAAAACAAAACAAAAAATATAATCAACATTACAAAGTGGTGCCGCCAGCCACCTAAGGTGCTAATGTTCTTGTAAATTATGTACCTGGGATCTCCCTCAAGGGGTCTGTGGGAAGCCAGCCGGGTGAGTCACCCGTCACCCCTAGCCTCGTTGAGGTAGACTAAAAATGGGTCCCAGATGGTTATACATTTTCTAAGTGAGTTGGTTCTCAGGAACCTAAGTCTCTCCATGCGTATAACAGAGGTCATGTCCGTCAACCACAATTGGAAAGAGGGTGGAGAGGGAGATTTCCATTCCTTCAGAATTTGTTTTTTGGCAACAGTTGTCCCCAGTGTCAGAGACTGTTGCACAGCTGTAGGAAAGTTCAGAGAGGACTCCGAGCAGCCGAAGATGGCGAGTTCTGCCTCTGGCTGAAGGGCCACCCCGTAGGCCAGTTAGGGGTGTCACTATACATTCAGTTCACGATACGATACGATACGATACACGATATTGGGTTCACGATAACGATACGATACGATATTTTAACAATATTTTTTTGCGATCGATTTGTAAGTTGAGGGGGCATCCTCCATGCTAATTTGAGTAATTTCACCATTTTCATCCTCCGTGTCTGTAACGTCCCTCATCTGTTCAAACAAAGCAATGAAAAGGAGAGCGAGCATGCAATCAGATGCAGATCAGTGCCACCATGTTCAGCTTCTTTTTCTCGCGATATGAGATTTAATCTCAACGATACATATCGTCACGTTTTGATATCGCGATATATTGTGGGACGATATATTGTGACATCCCTAGTGTGTAGCCTATATTTGGGTTTAAGAAAAAAATTGTCAACACTCATACCATTAACGGGGGCACGGTGGTGCAGTGGTAGTGCTGTCGCCTCGCAGGTCCTGGGTTTGATTCCTGCCTGGGATGCTGTGGGCGCTGAGGGTGTGTCCCCATTCCCATGTCCTCAGTGCCTATGGCCTAGGTGGGCTCGTCAAAAGGGCCTGTCTGTGTGGAGTTGACATGTTCTCCCCGTGCTCGCCTGGGGTTTCCTCCAGATGGGAACGCCCCTGATAAAAAAGAAAAGAAAAGAAGGCGACCATTAGAGGACATTTGTGTCTCTGTAGAAGAAAATAATAATACTCTTGCTCTTAGAGGACATTTTTGTCCCATTGACTCCCATTAAAAGTCCCCTTTTCTTCACAAATCAGTCAAATATTCTGGCCCAGAATCCCGTCAGTGAAGGGCAGAACCAGAAGGCATGAGACAGTGTCCCCTCCGACACTTGACACCTTTCACACAGTGGTGAGATAGTAGGATCTTGTGTAATTTCTGCTTAGAGTAGTGGAGACGGTGAGCAACTTTAAATTGAATCAGCTGATGTCTGCTATTAACTGAGCAGAGTTGTACAACCGACAGGCTCTTTTCCCATATAATGTCAGATAATTCAGTACCAAGTTCTTCCTGCCATGCTTCTCTGATCCTCTCAGTAGAGGCCATGCTACAGTCATCAAACAGACACACAAATCTAGAGATGAGGTGCCTGGAGTGAGGAGGGCTCAGCGAAACATCAAAAAGAGCATGTTCATTTGGGAGCGCTTCAAAGGCCTGAATCTTGGATGGAACATAGTTTCAGATTTGTAGGAATCTGAGCCAGTCCGTGCCGGGCAACTCAAACTTCCTTTTCAGTAAATCAAAGGATGCAAAATGACCATCTATTTATAGGTCTTTGATGGAAGCCAGACCCCTTTCACTCCAGGCATGGTAGTTTCTATCTGACCAAGGAGGCAAAAAAGAGTGATTCAAACAAATTGGAGTGTGGATGGAAACATCTGGTAGACTCAAAACTTTCCTAACTTGGTTTAGAATTCTGAGGGAGTTTTACTGTCTACTCTTTCTCAACGTATGTATCTACTGTATACTAACTACTAAATATGAAATTATGTATGCGGGCTGTTAACACTCAGCCATGTATCCCAGAATGCATTTCGCACCAGCTCGGGAGAGTTCAGATTGCAGTAACATGGCCGCCAAGCGGCTAGAAATGGTTTAGTTTTAGCTCTACAAATGTTAATATTGCACTTTATGAACGTTTCCAAAGAAAAGAGAACTCCTGCACACTGTCTCCACTTGCAAACGTTTATTAAAGCACCTATGAGCAAGATTTTCGCTTGTTATGAAAGAGTCAAAATGCAGTGATGCTTCACACCAAGGGCGACCCGAATATACGGCACGAAATTGCGATGCGAATTTTGACCCACCTGTCAATCACAGCCACAGATGTGTACACGTCGGAAGCAAATTTCTGAAAAATCGACCGTGGTCCGAAAAAAATAAATGCCGCAATAACGCTCAGCAAAACTTTGCCGTTGGTATGCACGGTTGCATTGACTGATATAGGTTCGGAAAATATCATTGACGTGCGAATTAATCGCACGAAAAAAACACTCCCGATGTGTAAGGACCTTTACCTGTAACAGCAGATGAGACCAAAGCAGAGTGAATCGGCGAGTGCTATCTTGTTGATTTGAGTCTCTCATGGTCTCTCTCTGTCACGGATAGATGTGGAAGTGAAACGAAAGGATTTACGGCAGCCAGTTCGACCATAACCACAAAATTACTTCCAAACAAACTGATACAATATAACGAGAGATGTTCGCGAGAGTAGAAAGCCCCTTGAAGTAGCGAGGAAAGCCATCCTTCTTGTTTTGGTCTGTTGCTAGGCAGAGCGAAACGATTTACGGCAGCTGTAAACCGTTGCTAGGCAGAGCGAAACGATTTACGGCAGCTGTAAACCGTTGCTAGGCAGAGCGAAACGATTTACGGCAGCTGTAAACCGTTGCTAGGCAGAGCGAAACGGTTTACGGTTCAACAGACCCAAAACAGCTTTCCTCGCTACTTCAAGGGGCTTTCTACTCTCGCGAACATCCCTCGTTATATTCTCCAGCTGGTAGAGACACAGACTCGGGGGCACCGGAGAGCATCCTATGCTTTAGGTGCTCCAGGGGAGAGTTTGGGGGCATGTTCACAAACTTATTTAAATAAACGTGCTGTTATAACTCCAATTTATTGCATATTTTTGAATTAGTTCTCAAGTCATGACTGGAATGCAGGCTTCTGACTTGTTGTAAAGTGTTGGCTGTAGCCTACTTTTTGTTGCTACTGTCTCGAACCCTGCCTCTCATAATAAAGGCATGGCTTCCTGGATGTTATTCTATACGTTTAGCTGCAAAATGACTCTGAACTGTCATCAAGTCAAACTGTGTGATGACAGTGTTTGGGCGTGTGCGTGTTTGTGTGTGATGGCTCGCAGCTCGAGGCATCATGTATCATTGTTTTAAATGATCCTCGCATGCTAATTCCTGCTGATTCCTTCCCATGCTGTTATTATAAAAGTCAGTGCAACAGTCATTAACAGCAGAAAACAGCTTCAAACTTTACCCATCTGACTCCTGCATGAACCCAGCACAGCACGCCATGAAACATGACCCAGGGTGTGTGTGTGTGTGTGTGTGTATGTGTGTGTGTGTGTGTGTGTGTGTGTGTGTGTGTGTGTGTGTGTGTGTGTGTGAGTAAGAGAGAGAGAGAGAGTGTGTGAGCTTCCTAATCCAGGATTTATTGGCCATTAGTACAGCCTGAAAGTCATTACAGTTCATTTTGCTGCTGGCCTGACATTTTATTAGGACAAATACGGGCTTTTTGGATATGTGTGTATGGGTGTGTATATGAATGTGGGTAGGTGCACAACTGTGCATATGTGTGTGTGTGTGTGTGTGTGTGTGTGTGTGTGCACGAGTGCGCATGTGTGCGTGTGCACACATGCACGCGTGTGTGTGTGTGTATGTGTTTGTGTGCGTGTGTGCACGAGCGCACATGTGTGCGTGTGCGCGCATGCACGTGTGTGTGTGTGTGTGACATTTTATCAGGACAAATTTCCCCATAGGGATCAAGCCCATGATTTCTGAGAGCAGGAAAAAGACTAAAAAGCCTCAAGAAGGAAGGGATGGATAGATAATAGAGAGATTGATGGGTGGGAAAGAAAGAAGGGTCAGGGAGGGATGGAGGGAGGGAGGGAGGGAGGGAGGGAGGGATGGATGGAGGGATGGAGGGAGGGATGGATGGAGGGATGGAGGGAGGGAGGGAGGGAGGGAAAGAACGGAAAAGATTACAGGGTAAAAAGGAATTGGGGGTAGATGACGGGGGTTGAGGAGGGGTATATGGAAAGATGATGTGAAGGGCAGATGAATGAATAGAAAGATGGGGTGATGGGTAGCCAATCAGAGCAGGGGTGGGTTATGCGATGGACTGCATGGGTAAGAGAGTACTGCAGAGAGGTAAGAGGTAAGAGAGTACTGGAGGTAAGAGAGTACTGCAGAGAGGTAAGAGGTAAGAGAGTACTGGAGGTGATGGGATGGACTGCAGGTAAGAGAGTACTGCAGGTAAGAGAGTACTGCAGGTAAGAGAGTACTGCAGGTAAGAGAGTACTGCAGGTAAGAGAGTACTGCAGGTAAGAGAGTACTGCAGAGAGGTAAGAGGTAAGAGAGTACTGGAGGTAAGAGAGTACTGCAGGTAAGAGAGTACTGCAGAGAGGTAAGAGGTAAGAGAGTACTGGAGGTAAGAGAGTACTGCAGGTAAGAGAGTACTGTCTGGAGGTAAGAGAGTACTGCAGGTAAGAGAGTACTGCAGGTAAGAGAGTACTGCAGGTAAGAGAGTACTGCAGAGAGGTAAGAGGTAAGAGAGTACTGGAGGTAAGAGAGTACTGCAGGTAAGAGAGTACTGTCTGGAGGTAAGAGAGTACTGCAGGTAAGAGAGTACTGGAGGTAAGAGAGTACTGGAGGTAAGAGAGTACTGGAGGTAAGAGAGTACTGCAGAGAGGTAAGAGGTAAGAGAGTACTGGAGGTAAGAGAGTACTGCAGGTAAGAGAGTACTGTCTGGAGGTAAGAGAGTACTGCAGGTAAGAGAGTACTGCAGGTAAGAGAGTACTGGAGGTAAGAGAGTACTGCAGGTAAGAGAGTACTGCAGGTAAGAGAGTACTGCAGGTAAGAGAGTACTGCAGGTAAGAGAGTACTGCAGGAAATTATGTATTTTTGTAGGCCAACCCAGAAGTCATGCACTTCCTGGTTTATTCATCTCAAAGTCAATGGGATTTGGGATTTTGGTTAAATGCCTGAAATAACGTCGCTGGTTAACAAAGGTTTGTGAAACTGCAAACTTTTTTGTTTGTTCAGGAAGAAAATCTTCGCAAATGATTTTTGAAGCGTTTTCTGAAAATCCAGATAAAAAAAAAATCACATTTACACTTAAACAATCATAAAAGTGGTGTTGATTTGTGAAGATTATCTTGCTGAACACAATGTTTGTTGTTTCATGAACTATTGTTAACCACAGACATTATTTCAGGCATTTAACCCAAATCCCCAGACAAAAATCCCATTGACTTCCTGACGAGGGAACCAGGAAGTGTCTGACTTCCAGGTCGGTAGGTCGGCAGGTAGAGTTGGGCCGGTTAGATTTTTTTTTTTTACACCCGTTTGATATTATACTAAAAATCACACCGAAACGGTATACCTAATTTTACTACTAAGTGCCACAATTGACTTCACCAGCAGCCGGGCAGCCGCTCCGGTGCCATGGCACGAGTCCGATACCTCACGAGTCCGACACCTCACGAGTCCGAAAAAAGAGGCTAACTTCCCCCAGACCCTAACCCAAAACCTAACCTCTCCCACCCCTAACCCAAAACCATGAGGTGTCGGACTCGTGAGGTATCGGACTCGTGAGGTATCGGACTAGGGGGCAGTCCCCGCCGCTCCTATAGCCCACGAATGAAAGCGACTCCAGTGGTAGGGCAAATCCCCAGCTGCACATAGTTGTGGCAATTCACGTAACCAACGATCTCTGAAAAAACGCCACGATGTTAGTGAAACATGCATGGACAGGTTACGCTGCTTTCAAAAGTGTTGCGGAGGAAATTGCGTTTTTCTGCGAGCTAATCTAGCCATATCTGTTAGCGTGCTAGTTTCCTGTTGCTAGATTCCGTTTCCTGTGCTCGCATGCATGCCAGATAATAGATAGATGTAGATGGTTATTGTAGTGTTCAATAGACTGCTCTTTATAGTAGCCTACTTTTTTTTTTACTTTTCATTTGACTATTTTGAAGAGCAGCACTATGCTACCAGCAATCAACCACTTTACCTTTTCTGCACTATTTCATATTTAAAAATCCCAAGGTTTCACCCAAAGGCCTCGCTCTCTCTCCCACACACACACATACACACACACACACACACACACACACACACACACACACACACACACACACACAAACACACACGCCTCTGTGTGGCCCACGATGGAATTGCAAAAATAAATAAATAAATTACAGTGCACCGAACGCAACATGCAAGATACCCGCTGAATAAGTGTCCAAATGTTCATGTCATTCTGGGCAATACTCTTCTGTTATAGCATTTCAGTCTGGAATATGGAATATCTTTCAATAATATTTATGACTAAAAGGCTAAAAGTAATCTCATGTGTAAGAAATGACTGTTCTACATTGAAGTAGAAATTTAAATAATTAACTTGTTGGTTTTGGATTTATTTAGCTTCAAGAGTGCATTTTTGTTCTTGTGTGACACTCAACACAGGCTTTGAGAATCCCGGGCCACTTACTGATACTTGAAATTAACCCACTCATATTCTGGTTTATTTCAAGAAAAACATTTCGGCTAGTGGAAATTCTAATTGGCTGGTAACTTTAAAATCTAGCAGCCATATTGGCAGGTGGTCAAAAAAGTTAATTTCAAGCCCTGCAGGGAGAGCAGGTGGTGACATAGGAGTGAGTGAGAAAAGGATCAAATATTGGTGGTTAAGACTGAATAATGACATCACAATTGTTAATTTAAAATTAGTTATTCCTCTAAACCTGGCTTCAAATGCCCCAAATTTTTCACGCTGGCGCCGTTCAGCCCTCACAAAATCTGGTAGCCAGGATGTTTATCTCTCTATTATCAAAGTTGCCCATCCATGGGTTACGGCATGACAATATTTGTTCGGCCCCCGGCAACAATCTGGGTTTCTCATGTGGCCCCCCATGAAAAATAGTTGCCCACCCCTGGTCTAGAAAATGCGATTTTATCAGAAAATATTTATTTCTGCTGTTTTGGGGTTTCATCAGATTTTAGTAAAAAAAAAGCATTGGCTTTCATTCTGTGTAAAGATTATTGTGAAATTCGACCGCTAAATACTACCTAAAAAACAATGAAATCTCAGTTAAACTGGCGGCCATCTTGGATTTGAGGTCAAATCTGACTTCCCTCCACATCTGAAAATAAACCTTATGGTACTCACTCACTATCTGATTTGTGAAACTTTTATCCCATTTGTGAAAACTAAAATAATGGGTGATTTCACTGAGATTTCATAGTTTTTTCGCATCTAGACCGCATAAAACCAGGCCTAGTTCAAAGACATTTCTCTTGGAAGTGGAGTGAGACCCACACTGTCAGGTGTCTCTAGAGCCTTTCCTTATCCTTTGTCTTGTGTAACAGAATTAACGATTCCACTTGCCATTACTAGCCATCTTAGTTTTTATTGAATATGTACTGAATTTAATTTATTATTGGTCACTTGCCTGTGTTGATATTGTGTTATTCACAATTTGAATTTGTTGCTTTAATTATATTTCGGAAGTTACCATGGAGTCCTATTTTCATGAGAGCACTTGAAGTCATCTCAGGGAGTTTTATTTTCTTGGGGATATTTGAACATCTCTTTGATGGCTCCTTGGAAACTTGACAGGTCCACCCTGTGTTAAGCCTTCAGTCTGCTTAACCCGTCTCAATGCTAGGTTGATTTGTATTAAGCTCCCGGTAATATCGTTCATAATAACATGAATTTATTTTCGTTTTGCCTGCCTTATATGTGGAGATACGTTTCTTATCATCACAACACATGGTTGGTGATGCTGTGAGATTGTGGGCGGAGCTATGTTACAAGTAGTTGGCGATCTTAAAATCGTGTTGTGATTCATCCTTGTGCTGTAGCTACTAGCTAGCCAACTGTGTAATGTTGTTACGTTTCAGTACACATGACATTGCTGTGTTGATGAGAGCTGACTGTCCAGAACTAAAACAGACAACTGTGTGTCTTACCAGAATACACGGAGGTTATCTCCAAAGAAGAACCTGGTCTGAGTGTCGTCTTAAACACAACGCCACAGTATACAGCCGCTACACTTGCAGGTTTGAATTTCGGAGAAAATAGTAGCCGAATACAACGCTCTTCAGCGGCTGACTGGGAAGTCCCAGATGTTGGACTTTCCCACTGACACATGAAGGCAGCATAGGCGCCGATTGCGTGAGTGCTCGAGCGCTCGGGCACCCATGGGACATGGTGAACTTCTGTTCCAAGCACCCACAGGAAAAAAGTAGTCAAAAACTCAGCAATCCAATCCAAATCCACTCTTTTCCGCTGGTGCATACTATTTTTCTTTTCAATTGTTGTTATTGATTCTATTTATGCAAAAACTGCACTTATGACTTTGTTTACTACTAACGTTAACATTAGCGCCTTTTGCTTTGGGAGACGCCATTACTGTTTTGCCAGTGGCTGCCCTGATTGACTAGTTATGTTGTCAATTACGGCACAGTTTCCTGATTGGCCAGTGCACTTAGTCATTGATGGAAATGGCTGCTGGGCCAGGTGGAAGTCCAGACTGATTCACAATGTGAGTTCACGTGATGATGGATTTACCAGGCAGTTACCACTTGCTGCCATTTGTGCAGAATTGCCAAATGCAGCGTTAAATATAAAGAAAAAAATATTAGAACAAAGTTCACTTACCTTTTGTTATAACTGCACTGTAGGTTGTTTAATTGTATGAAAAGTAGCCTTTGCTTATGATTATTTAATGCATAGAGGTGTCATTTTTCACAACAATAGTATATTTAAAAAATAAGTATTTACCAACTTTGCCTATTAGTTGCTCTACTGTGCAAAACCCCATGTTGTGTGAAAGTGCTCCAAGCATAGAGTGAATATATTCGACTTTTATACATTTAATATTTCATAGCTTATATTCCTAACTTTACCAATTAAGATCGCCCTGGGGGAAGTAGGACTCTTTCGCACTCACTCTCTCTCTCTCTCTTTCTCTCCCTCTCCCACTCTCTTTCTCTCTCTCTCCTCTCCTATGGCATAGTGTCAATTAAAATGACATCTGGTGTCACTGTCACTGCCGATATGACTGTGACATGTTTCTCCTGAAAGCCCTAATAGGATCGACTCTCCACCACTCAACCCAAATCTCTGCTATAATTGTTTCACATTCAGTCATCAGCCAATGTTTGAAACTTTGCCCCCCCCCCCCCCCCCCCCCCCCCCATACGTTTCCATGTCTTCTTTCCCATCATGGCTCTCCGCTATTCTCCCAAAAACGTTTCATTTTCATTTCACTCCCTGAAAACAGAGGGTTTTTCCTGATAACATCGTCTTAATGGCCAAATGCAAAATGGCTTTAGATGACTGAATGATCCCTAAAAGCAAACAGTTTGCCACCAACGACATCTAAAAAACAAAAGAATGACCATTAAAGCCCCTGGAAACAAAAAATAAATCTGTGTTTTGAGTTTGTCACAACACAGAAAAATGTGTTATTAACACAGCCAAATGTGTTATTCACACAGCCACACAGGTTTGAAAATCCTGAAAACTGTTCTGAAACTGTGTGGGCATACCTGGTGAAGCCCAGTGATGCAGGGTCTAGAGGTTTATTGATTGATTTTTTATGAGACTATTAGTCATGCATTCTACAGTGCCCAGCCCCCATGAGCCTACAAGAAACACATCAAATACAACAATAAAACAAGACAACGCAACAATGGTAGAAATAAAAGTAGCACAAATGGAAAGTCAGCAACATACTGCACAAAGAACAGGACAAATCATTCCATCACTTTTTAAACAAAATGTTCTGTCTTTGCTGCCATGCCTGACAAATACAACTTGCAATGGGGAAGGTGCCTTTTTTAAAGCACAACTCTAGTTTCTCATAGTCATCCACGTAAAAAAAGTCAGCATAAATAGAGGACATTTGACTAAAGAGCACTTCCCTTGCATCAGCATGCAGTGCAATAGAGCAAAAAGTGAGTCTGGTTGTCAATGTCACGTAAATCACATAGTAAACAGTCTACCTTCTTCAGGGGTAGCAGCATTAAACCTACCAGTCTCTATTGCTAAGGGAAGGCTTCCAGAGAGTAACTGGGCACACAGAGATCTTTTTCCTCTGTCCAAGTCTAACTTCACATAGGGCTCCACACCGTAACGGTCTTTTAGGTGACGATAGTTTTGGGCATCCCATAAGTCAGCAGACCATTTATCCTTACTCATCACTCAAGCAATTGTGATGTCACTGATGATGTCACAATGGCTATGACGTGTGAAGCTGTGCAATTGTGCGCTGAGTGATGTCACTCGAGCACTCCATGATGTGATCAGTGATGGTCACTTGAGCAATTGTGATGTCATCAGTGAGGCGAGGCCAAAGCGACTTACAATAACACATTTTTGTCAGCAATAGAGCAATCAACTATGGAGCACAGTCTATGACAACTACAACCTCTGAAGGAACAGTGGTACAAGTTTAGGTTATTTTTTTTATTTTATTTTTTTAGAAAGAGAGAGAACGAAGTTAGATCAAGAAGGGCCCAGATGGAGCCTGAAAAGGTGTGTCTTTAGTCTTTTCCGAAAGATCGGCAGTGATTCAGCCGTCCTGACCGAAGGTGGAAGCTCGTTCCACCATTGAGGTGCCAGGGACGAGAAGAGTCGAGATCGGGATGAGCGACTTTTGAGCCCCCGTAGCGAAGGAGGGGCGAGGCGACCTGCACTGGTGGAGGAGCGAAGGGAGCGCTGAGAGGTTTGGAACCTGACCATAGATTGCAGGTATATATACATAATATATTAAGTTTTATGATATATTAAGTTAAGCTAAGCCATTGCTGCATACATCTTCTACCTCTGCCCTCTGCTCTATCTTTGCTGTGTCTCTCCACTGTGTGACTGTCCAAATAAAGCACAAAAAGCAAAAAAGGGGAAGACAAAGTAAAAACCAAAAACAGACATCACGGCTAAGAGACGTACATTTTTATCACTCCCCCCTCATGAGCACAAGGCTAAGCGGTTTGCAGCCGCCTTCTAGCTGCTTGCAGCTATATTTCGTCAGATGATCTGCAGGAGCCTGTCAGGCAGATGGGGTGGGTCATGTCGTCGTACCTGTCAGGCAGATGGGCTGGGTCATGTGGTACCTGGCTTTCTGCTCCCAGCTGGCTGGCCATGGCCTCTCTCTTCTCCCCTTCAGCTGTGTCTCAGGAGGTGAAGCGGGTCATCCACTAATCGCCAGGCCGGTGGTTCAATCCCTGGCTCCTCCTGTCTGCATGTCAAAGTGTCGTTGGGCAAATACCCTACGGGGGAGCTGCTGCCATCGCTGTGTAAATGGAGGTACTGTATATTGTAAAGCGCTTCAGATAAAAGGCACTATAAATGCAGTCCACAGACAGCTGCAAATAATAATTTTTTTAACATAATTGATTCAAGTCAAGATATTTTTTCTCATGTGTAAACAACAACAAAAAACACATGGAATCCAATCTTTTCAAATTAGACAACCTACTTTTAGATGTGGTTTTGGACATGCAAATTGTTTGAGCGCTGTGATCAAAGGGTTTTCCCCCGCTCCATGTTTGTTTGACACACTATGAGACACACACACACACACACACACACACACACACACACACAAACACACACACACACACACACACACACACACACACACACACACACACACGCACACACACACCATGGAGAGCTGTGTCCGTCCGTGTGTGCGTCCAGAGTTGCTCTGATCGCCTCCAAAATGTGCACGAATTTGCTATATGCCAGGCAGCATGTATGTTACTGATGACATCACTGATGACATTATCCGTCATCTGGATGCCTGGCAAAAATATTGCCAGGCAGCTGGCTGCTGGCCACTGATGACATCATTTGTCCTCAGGGTTGTGAGTCAGTCAGTCAGCTTCAGACAAAGTGGGCAGCCAGCTGCTTGGCTCATCAGTGAGTGATGCAATCAGCGAAGTCTGAGACAGCCAGAGCCAGATGTAGCTAACACGCCCACATGGTATAGCTGTTTTTACATTGACTACAGCTCTCACTGCTATGGCATCACTGACGAGGTCAGGGCTGGTCACTGCTATGGCATCACTGACGAGGTCAGGGCTGGTCACTGCTATGGCATCACTGACGAGGTCAGGGCTGGTCACTTAGCATTTTCAGAAGGAGCATGTGTGCCCCTAAATTGAAAAAACTAGGAGCACACAAAGAATTTTAGGAGCATGATAAAAAAATTATTAATAATGTGTTTCTCCTTAATAAAGGGATATTAGGAGACATTTTTAAACAAAATAACATTTATTTGAATATGAAATGTACACTACGTTTTAAAGTGAATTAATGTGCAACTGAGGTATATTTTCAAAACGGCAAGTTACATTCCTCAAATTAAATTCACAAACCTGTAGAACAAGAGTGCAGAGAGAATACAAATAAAATAAAATAATCAATCCTAGACGTGTGCGGGCTGCAGAGAGAGTGCAGAGAGCGTAATCTAGAGAGGAGAGTACATGTGGCTTCAGTGACTACGTTTACATGCACACAATATTCCGCTTTTTGCCATATTCGGAAAATGACAATATTCCGACTAAATGAATAATCCACTAATATTCCCGTTTACATGCAGCCGTAGCTCGCCCTCCCGTGAGGGAGGGTGGGGGGAGAGAGAGATGCAGGTAGGCGGAGCCGCAGAGTTTTTCTGTTGAGAATAAACAGAGCAGCACTATTCTTACGAGCATCACTTTCAGAGCATCATTTCAGGAGCTTGCTGCTGAAAAGTTTGGTGTTGCGCATCCAAGTCTTTCATAAAAAAGTAGGCTAGTAGCCTACTTTATTACCTCGCAGGCTCGCAAGCATTGTGGACTTCCGTGGGCACTGGGCACTATGACTACTCTCTCTCTCTCTTTAAAGGAGAATTTCGGTTTTTTACACCACGGTCCTTATTTCCAGCTTAAAATATTATGTTTTACTCGCCCAAATAACTTTGGTATCATTCGGATACCTACAGAAGATATTGAGCTCGGAGTAGTATCTTCAAACAGACTATAACGGGCGCAAACAGGGCCAGCTGCTTTATCTCCCGCTGCTGTTTGTAATCGATATGTGGCCTTTTTCCACTGTAAAAACACGATTTCAGACAGACAAGCCCGTCTTTTACTATCACACGAACACTTCAACACATGCATGCGGCCACAACACACACTCATGCTGACGGTGGCCGGTGAAATTTGTCCTCTGCATTTGACCCATCCAGGCCTGTCCTTTTCCTCCGGGGGGTAGGCCAGGAGCAGTGGTCGCTTTTTCTTTCCAGCGCCCAGGGACCAACTTCAGATGTTGTCGTCACTGGTCGGATGACGATCTTCTGCATGTTTTTAGTGGGGGGTTATGTACGGAGGAACCCTCTGGGGAGCACAGGGAGAACATGCTAACTCCACACAGAAAGGCCCTTTCGACGAGATAGCTCACCTGGGCAGTAGGCACTGAAGATATGGGGGGGTCACAACTCCAGCGCCCACAGCGTCCCAGGCGGGAATCGAACTCAGGACCTTCTAGCTGTAAGGCGACAGCGCTACCGACTGCACCACCGTACCCCCAATACCGCACTCGAGCGGCAATTGCAGATTTTGCACTTCACATTATTGTGGGTGAAATGCTCCCACACTTTGGACGTATGAGGATGGCTAGACATTTTTTCTGTGGAGCACTGGGAGCAAGCTGCAAGCTGCTTGTTTTTCCGCTGACGAGAGATCACGTGTTTTTTTTCACCAGTCACCATTGGTTAAAGGCAACGCTGTGTTGCTTTCAAGTGAACTGGGACACAGGCTCTCAACTTTAATGCTGTTCTGAAAAAAAGGCTCTGAAAAAATATATATATATATCGAAGGTCGAATTCTGTACTCGCACACGTGCCCCAAAAGGCATTTTACAATTCGCACTGTTCTATTTTTAGTCGCATATGCGTGTAAAACGTGCGCAGTGACCAGCCCTGGACGAGGTCATAAACACCGATATGACAGCTTGGGTAATGACATTGTGACATGATGACATCCCTGATGACATCATAATAGAGGTCATAGACAATGACAGTGACATCACTGATGGCTCAAGTGACAACAACTTGAGGATGAAGAAAGTGTCGCACACTCACTGCTCCATATGCAATTTTTTTTAATGAAATGACGTTTCGGCCTATGGCCTTCTTCAGATTTTTAAAATCTGAAGAAGGCCATAGGCCGAAACGTCATTTCATTAAAAATGTTTGCATATGGAGCAGTGAGTGTGCGACACTTTCTTCATCCTCAAGTTCGCGATTTCGGTGATCAGCACCTCCTGAAACTTATTATTGGTGTGCGTTACTATCTTCTTTCAAGTGACAACAACAACATGGACTGATTTGATTTCCGGGGACCGGGGAGAGGAAGGGACAGAATGTAGGGTGGCGGTGGATGGAGGAATCTGGAGGGAGGTGGTAATGCAACATAAGGGATGCCTACTGCTATAAAACACCACAGAAGAAGAACAACATGGACCAGCTCGAGCCACTCCCAGACCACAAGATGAGGATGGAAGACCTGGACTAGCGCAGGTCACTGTTTGGTCCTGCCGCTCATTCAGAAGACGGCAGAAGGGACACAGGCACGCTAAGTGCATGATTTGGCGTGAGTTTGGTCACACCCAAGTGTGTAATTAGCATGTGAAGCGTGTGGAATTTCTAGTATTAGTCTATGGTTGTGTTGTTGCCACAGGTTCAAGCTTGATAGGCTGGGCTGTGAGTAAGAGTCATGCAATTTATAACCTCAGCAGGGAAGGATTTCTGGCATCACTGATGATGTCACAATATCTAACTTCTAGCTTCAGTGGGTATGACATCATCAGTTATTTATGCCATCAATGATGATTTCACTGATGATATCACTGATGATGTCACATTATGTCTATGCATAAGTGACATCAGTTGACATAAGTTCATTGGACATTGTCATTGTAACATCATCACTGATTTCATATGACATTACTGTCGTTCTTGATCGCCAGTCGCCAGGGTGGACAAGTAATGACTTCAGAAACCCAGAGAACCTCGGGCACTGTGCATCGGCGGACCAAGGCCACTAGCAGTGCTGCCGCCGAGGATGAGGTATGTCATGGGGACAGGGACAAAGAAGACACGGGGCACTCCAAAGAAACTATACTCACATTGATGGAGGAAGTGCTGTTGCTGGGCCTAAAAGACCGACAGGGCTACACGTCCTTCCTGAATGACTGTCTTGCTTCAGGTCTCCGAGGGTGTCTTCTCATCGAGCTGGCCCTGAGAGGACGGCTGCAGCTGGAGGCCAGAGGTATGAGGAGAAAAAGCCTGCTCATGAGGAAGGTGATCTGTAAGTCAGATGCCCTGATAGGAGACACACTTCTGGATGAGGCTCTGAAGCGCATTAAGGCAGAGCCTCCAGAGACTGTCCACAGCTGGATAAAGCTACTCAATGGAACAACATGGAATCCTCTGAAGCTGCACTACACAATGAGAAATGTCAGACAACGTCTAGCCAAGAACCTGGTGGAGAAAGGTGTTCTCACCACAGATCAACAAAACTTTCTGCTTTTTAAAATAACCACACATCCACTCACCAACAGCTCCATTAAACAGCGACTCATCAAGAAGGTCCAGGATTCCGTTTTGGAGAAGTGGGTCGACCCACAGCGCATGGACAAGCGGGTTCTGGCTCTGATCCTTCTGGCCCACTCATCCGACGTCCTTGAGAATGCCTTCGCTCATCTCCAGGATGAGCAGTACGACCTGGGCATGAAGAGAGTCCGCACCCTGCTGGAGCTGGAGCCAGAGAGGGAGAGCACAAAGGCCAATTCTAATGAACTGATGTGGGCTGTGGTGGCAGCATTCAAATGAGAGCAGCTGACTGGTTGGACTGGAAGATCTGGGTATGGTCTATGTTATTTCATTGGTTGAAAGACTTCAGTTAAAGGATGGCTTTACCGCTTTTCAACCAGATTTGTATCCTTACAATGACAGTAGTATAGAGACACTGCATGTAATAGGCCACGGCCATCACGGGGGAAGAGCTCCGTTCATTTCCACACACCAGCGTCATTTTCCTTGAATTAAACATAGCTAAAAGCTGTTGTGTGGTGGGGCTGTGCAGAAAACAAATGTAAAAATTTGCCAGTTAAAGTTTTTTTGTACATAGACGGTGCCGCGTCTATGTGCCGACAGGCCGCAGTGCCGACAGGTCGCAATGCCGATAGCCCACAAGCAGAACCAGCTGAGCGAGGCGGCGTGCAGCGTGTCGGTGGAGCTAACCTCTCCCAGCCCCCACGCCAAACCTAACCTCCCCCCATGCCTAAACCTAACCTCCCCCAGACCCTAACCCAAAACCTAACCTCTCCCACCCCCACGCCTAAACCTAAGGTCGGCATTGCGGGTGAATTGAATTGAATTAGCCTTTATTG
>NC_139646.1:29473958-29476458 GCF_964638095.1 Poromitra crassiceps | reverse complement strand
CATCATCTAAGATCTCACAGAAGTCCTCCTCTGGCCCAGAGCCTCTCCATCGGTTTTGGTGGTATTAGAAGCAGCCTGGTCTTCTCTTCTCCTCCTGACAGCTCCAGTCTGGTTCCATAGCTTCCTCAGTGGAGGTGCTGACCTGTACTCTCTCCTCCTAATGCACTATGGATGAGCTATGTTACCCACAATTTAGGCAGTGTAGCAGAAATGGCAGTTTGGGAAAAAAATTACATTTGGAACTTTTTTATTGTGCAAGTATTGCATTTTACATATATACATACATAGAATAAAAATGAGATAGAAAAGTAGGATTACTTTGCGTGTAACCCTTGTTCTTGCTTGATGCGTTGCACTTAACTTCTTCTCGTAGATGCATTTAGTCGGTGCAAATTATTTTCCATAACATGCTTGCTCATTTATTTTATATCATTAACACAACTGTCACTCACAGCAGGGTATTGGTGGCTCCGTATACAATATAAAATGATCTAAATGTATTACTTTTTTATTACTAAAGTATTAAATTATCTTAAATCTCCAGTTAATCTCCATCAATTTTGTATGTTGAGGAAAATAAGACACCTTATTTTCCTCAACATACAAAATTGATGGATTCTTTGTGTGTCATGCTCGATCGACCACAGAGTGGCAGCCTATGGAAATTGTAACAGCAATATAGTCGTGTAGACTAATCTGATATACCGTATTTGATCTTGGTGTAAAATCATACTTTTTTAAATTATTTTTACGATGAGGATTGAGGAATTCAAATTTGGAACTTTAGAATTGCTCAGAAGCTTCCTTCTATCTCACAATTCAACACTCAAAATAAGTGATTGCCATACGTGCTCAAACCTAACCTCTTAAATTGTGTCGGTCTGTGGCCACAAAAAAAACAAAAAAAATCTAAATTGATAATACCCCATATTAAATTATTTTTGGAATTCCTTTGGCTATAAGTTTACCAAATTATGCTGTTATCGCAAAATGCACAATAGTTATGCTTAACTGCCTGTTTCTGCTCTTTTCTGTCTGTTCAGCCATTGTGGCTCCATTCCTCATGCAAACTGCCCTGTTCTTCATCTATTCCAAACATAAAACACCTGGCTTCCTGTACCAGACACCAGGTGTTTAGAAGAGAAAAAGTAAAAGCCTTCATGAATTTGCTGTAGGTTAACCACTATTATGTAGTGGAGATATTAATTAATTAATTTATTTATTTATTTATATGGAAAGTCACCAATTATTACTTTTAACAAACATACTTTTTCACCTTGTTTTATGTTTCTTATGTGTCTACATCCCTCTTGTCTAACTGACCCTATGGTTGGACTGTGTTGCTTTTACAAATTGAGAAGTCAGAGGTAAAGAGATCATCTTTAGAGGTAAAAAAAAAAAAAAGAATGATAATAAAAGAGAAAAAAATAACCATTTATTATCAGTCTTTTCTACTGTTTTACAATTCACTATTATTTGGGGTTTGACACACATCCATGTTTTTCTCTTCCTTTTCTTTTGATGGGACGGAGCACAAAGACAGAAGTCTTTTCCTTCAATCATCCATTTCATAGACTCATAATTAAAGTAGCTTTTCAGAGAAAACACCTCCACAGCATCTGGGTGGTGCTCTCTCTCCCTCCCTCCACAGCATCTGGGTGGTGCTCTCTCTCCCTCCCTCCACAGCATCTGGGTGGTGCTCTCTCTCCCTCCCTCCACAGCATCTGGGTGGTGCTCTCTCTCCCTCCCTCCACAGCATCTGGGTGGTGCTCTCTCTCCCTCCCTCCTGCCATCTGTCTCTCTATCAAACTAAGCATCCATCCATCCACCTATTCATCCACCCCCTCCTAAATAAGCAACCACCAGAACCACGTCGCTGTCAGGCCCAAACCTCCTATCTCCAAAACAGCTATTTTTCACAAGGAAGAAAAAAACCTTCCATTTTCACATAGTGTAATACAGTAGTAATAACAACATTCATCACCAGTATTATGTTCAGTGGACCAAAGTAGCTGAAACTTTAAAAGGTTATTTTTGCATATCCACTAAATCCATTTATGGGGGGGAAGGAAAAAAGAGAAAGGAAAAAATGAGAAAAAATGGCTGAATTTGGAGATATGAGGTTTCCACCCGACAGCGACGTGACTGCTTCATCCTCGCAGCATCAGGATCATCAACATCATCATCATTATCATTTATTCCTAATATCCCCAGAAGGGCAAGGCAAGGCCCTTAGGCAAGCACACACACACACACACACACACACACACACACACACACACACACACACACACACACACACACACACACACACACACACACACACACACACACACACACACACACACACACACACACACACACACAAAAGAGAGAGGAGAGCACCTCTCACCGCCATTATTACCCATTCCCTGCTGTCCCCTTTGGGGAATGGACCGGTCCCTTGTCACCGGCTGACATCCCTCCCATGGGTCCCTAATGGTCGTTAACACACACAAAC
>NC_139646.1:29456458-29468958 GCF_964638095.1 Poromitra crassiceps | reverse complement strand
GCAGGTGTCAAAACTACGTTACGAGAGCAAAGTGACATGGGCTCGTTACAGCATCACCGCACAATAGGAGAAACCCCCCGCTCTGGGGTAACACAATGCGAGATTTCTCCACGTCATTCCCTCGTACAACTAGCGATAAACCGCGCAATGAAATCTGTTTTTAATGTGCGTTTTGGGGCTTTTCGTGATTCTTGTTAAAAGTTGTGCAAAAGTTTTCCTCTCAGCGCAGTTGCAGGCTGCGCCCTGGCTGGCGAAACAGCCTGGCTCCTCCATGCATGGGGCGCTCTGTAACCTCACGGAGCAACAAACAAACACAGACAGAAATAGCTGGTGTGCGATTTTTCTTTGTGCGATTGAGGGAATCCCGCATCTTTTTGCGAAGGTGCGACTGGACAGGACGCTTTTCACAGACGGGCACAGTAGCTGAGTAGCCTGTCGGATCTCTCCTCCTCCTCCTCCGCCCATTCACAGTCTGTCTGCTGTGCGCGCTCCCGCGGGTGCATGAGAGTGCAGACTCTCCCGTTTGACTGGCCGAGAGAAAGTGCTTCCAAGTCGGACTGATAATATAAACAACATAATTAGAGCTTATCCAGGTAAGATATTTATAATGTAATGACACATTCAGCGATAACTGTCTACAATGAAGACATATGTCAAATATGACAACGTGGTGTTCAGTATTTTAAGAGCACAGGAGCTACTTGCTTGATCAAACGGTCAAACCCAATCCGCACAGCAAAACACACACACACAGACACACCGAGAGAGCCCAGCTTCTGCTGCGCGCGCCGCCGGAGCTTGGCGCTAGTGCATGAGGTTTACAGTATGACTCTCTCCCGCCCGCTCCCGCCTGCCTGAGCTGGAGACAGTGCTTCCCACTCGGACTGATAATATATACATCATCATTCGAGCTTATCCAGGTAAGATATTAATAAAGTAATGACACATTCAGCGGGAAACTAACTATAATTAAGACAACTTTGACGACGTTTGGTTCAGTATTTTAAGAGCAAACTTCAATAGGAATAGGCTTGGAGTTCTGAGGAGCCGAAAGGGTACAGGGGGGGTAGGGGAGTAATTATCTTGAAATCCCATAGTCTTTGGGGACAACCTGACGTCAGGTTGTACCAAATATCCCATTCATTTGAGAAAAAAGAAAAAAAGCAGTCTTCGACCCTTAGAGGGCGCTTATGCCAGATATGCTGCTGAAAAATGATACAAATGGTCAAATGGCAACAGTTTGGTGTCAAATGTGGAAATTTTGACCAGAATTCTTCACACATCACCCCCAAAGTCATATATATTGGTTAAAAGCTGAAAAAAAGTGTTTTGGAGGTAAGTTCTCCTTTAAATAACTGTACTTTTACAGGCAATGTATCAATAACTGTGAATCCCGTTAAGGAATAGGTTAGTTGTTTTTTGGCTCAAAGGCAACTAAATGTTTAGTGCAATCATTGATCTTGTGTATGGAACTATATTCTGTGGTGGAAGGATAAATGTATTCTGAAACCAGTAATGATTATAAATAAATGAATTGGATGTTACAATTGTGTATTTTTTATATTATTTGGTAGCTGTTGTAGAAATTCGCCTCGTGCCACAACCCTGTACCAGTGGTAAATGTGCCCACAACCCCCTCCCTCTCGTGGTAAATTTGTTAATTAAACCACAGCCTCTCAGGGTTTAAGTTAGGTTAAGTTAAACCACAGCCTCTCAGGGTTTAAGTTAAGTTAAGCAGTAAACCCTGAGAGGCTGCGGTTAAAAAGTCCCATTTTAAGATGTATATAAAATGCTCTAGTTTGAATAATAATTTGTGTTGTGTAATGTAAATGTAATGTAAATGTAATGTAAATGTAATGTAAGTCAATAAGTAAGATAAAGTAGGGTAAGGATGATCATTGTGGGCTCTCTCTCTCTCTCTCTCTCTCTCTCTCTCTCTCTCTCCTCTCTCTCTCTCTCTCTCTCAACATTTGTGCTTACACTTGATATTCTGGTTCAGTTTTTCCACATTGCTGAGAAGTTGCATCATTCCCATAGGCTTCCTGCATATTGAATGAAATGTACATTTCAAATGTACATTTAACACCTGAAATCCCACTTTGGATTAAAATGGCATGGGAAATTCTCTGGGATAGAAGATCTGATACAACGCGCTCAACTCACAAATTTATAGCAACTGGGTGCTGGATGGTAAATGGCCAAAAAAGGAAAAGGACAGCACTCCAAGTTGATCACAGGATCTCATGGCTCAAAATTGTTCCATAAGATTGATTCGATATGGTTATTGATATGGTTATTGATTAGATATGGTTATTGATTAGATATGGTTATTGATATGGTTATTGATTAGATATGGTTATTGAATGATATGGTTATTGAATGCACTATTGCAGCACGCATTTGTTGCTTCAAAACAGTATGTCATTCTATATCAGATATCAAATGCTGAAACTAAATTAATTACAGTTATCCATCTACACAGAGTTACATTTATCACAGAAAGTCTGCTGTTGCCAGTAATTTTATATGATATCACTGTTGCCAAATGTATGACTTATATAGTGCTGAGAAGGCTAGTTAGCTAATACTAAAATAAAACTATGGGGGGGAGAATATAGTTAACTGAAATTAAAATAAAAAAAACGACCTGAAACGCAGTCTCACTCCAGTGAGACTTGCACCTTGTGCGCTGGAAGTGTGCCTCGGTACCTTTGTGCGTATGTACTGGCAGACCGTTGTGGTCATGCAAAGGTCAAGTTACACTGTGGGGCTGGAGCTGGTCTTCCGAGGAGGAAAAGACCCTCTCTCCCTGGTTATGGGTGGAGAGACCCCCCGTGTTACATCTGTGTATATATAGGCTATCTCCTATCTCATTAAATTGCTTAGATGTAGGCTATTCTGGCGTATATGACAATGTCAGACTCAGCTTCGTAGCGCACACGGCACCATCGGTGCGCTTTGGGGACGTTTATGGTAACTTTTTTTGTGCCTGTGATTTATGATGATATTTCTCCACGCACAGTTGAACAAATCTTACTCAATCCTATCTTATGTCTGGTTAGGAAATCTCAAGTACCCGATCCAACATCGGTTATCAACTTTTATGCCTGTTACCTAGCAACACACACTACTTCCTCATTTCCTAACTGGTGGAGCTAGTAGCGCTAACGTTAGTATGCTAACGTTAACTTTCAAGATGAGCCAAATTGCTGATGACTGTCTCCACCTCAGTTAAATTGCGTGACATGGCAGGCTGAGATATTTTTGCCATGTTGGCTCGTCGGCCATAGAATGGGCAAGATACACCAGAAACATGACTTTGACCCATCTAAAATCATGTGACTCATGTCACATGTGACGTTCTTTTTTTACAGCCCCGTGACTCGCAGAGCCCAGCATCGTTGTACCCGACTACTTGACGGCTACTATGAGACTGACGAGTCACATGATTTTAGATGGGTCAAAGTCATATTTCCGGTGTATTTTGCCCATTCTATGGCCAGACGAGTTGTAATATATTGTCATGTCATGTCATCATGTCATCATGTCATGGTGTTTTGGGGTCATTAATAAACGAGATTGATTCTGTTATTTTTCTATAATTTGTTTGGGTAGTGCTATTTTACATTGAGGTCAACGGGGAGGGGCTTGTATTTTCCCCCTAAAAGGGGGCGGGAACATGTGCCGCCAGCAGCCGCCTACAAAATGACGTATTGCCGATCTGGTGTATTTCCTGTCAGTTATTGTACCAGCAAAGACTACAACAGGAAGTATAAAAGCTGCCGGCAATTTAGAATGTTTATGTTGTCGAATTGAAACCATCTTGTGATGGTTGAGAAAGACCAAAACTAAAGATGTTTTCTGTATAGAAAATGTCTTTCTCAAGTTGGTCAAATGTGTTGACACAACAAGCATGAGGAGGCATTGGTGCATACAATATGTTTATTAAGACTGAGAGTCAACTGCCTTCACAAAGTGTTGTGTTTGTATTGTAATACCCATTCTGAACAATACCCCCCATATTATAATCAAAATAACTCAAACTAATACTCAAACTCAAACTAAGACTAACTGAAAGTAATTGACAACAAAATCCATAACTCTTTCCAAAAGACATTGCATGTTTCCAGCCTCTGGCAGTAGAACTGTGTGCCAAACATTCAAGTTGTAGTTTAAAAGCAGAAGCAGAGCCACGTTCATTGGCCTTTATTCAAAGAGCTTATGGAAGTGTTGCTTGGTATTTGTGAATGCTCTCCAGAGCTTTGCTTTTGGAAGTCATTCCAAGGATGCACGGAGGTTAGGCCAAGGTCGGGCTAATTAGACAGAGATGTTACATTACCTTGACTTTAGAAACTCATCAAAGACTAACTGAAGAGAGAGAGAGAGACACACACACACACACACACACACACACACAGAGAGAGAGAGAGAGAGAGAGACACACACACACACACAGAGAGAGAGAGAGAGAGAGAGAGAGAGAGAGACACACACACACACACACACACACACACACAGAGAGAGAGAGAGAGAGAGAGAGAGAGAGACACACACACAGAGAGAGAGAGAGAGAGAGAGACAGAGGCAGAGAGAGACAGAGAGATGGGCTTACTGGAGAATGGAGAATTGGTTGGCATAGATATGGCTGTATACACTTCTTCCATAGAGGGCTCAAATGTGAAAAAGCACTATCTGTAAGGTAAAGCCAACTGGCCTGAGAAATATGTTCTTGACTTTCAAAGCCTGTAACCCCAGAAGAGCAGTCTATTTTAGGTCCCTACCTCGCTACCAAGTCCATCCCCAAAAGACAGGTTTATTTTAGCTGTGCTTTTATTTGAAACGCAGACACCTTTCTATGATCCAGACATCTGAAAGTCAGCTTTTCTCACCATCTCTTTACAAGGCCCCGCCCCCATGTAAGAAAAGTAGCAATAGTACAGCAGGTAAGGTGCTACAGTATCTATTTGCCTTACAAGTCTATTTCTTTTTGTTGAGTTTTGCACTTATCATGCAATTCATAGTGGTTTACAAATTAGATACATAAAAGACAAACACGGTTTTTGAAGATTATTGCAAGTTATTACATTAGTAGCTAATATTATTACATCTGCAAAAAAAAATCCCTGGTTAATGTATAATGTATTAGCTGGAAAAATGTACTACATTATCAAGCAATTTGTTAGAGGTTTTAGTTTTGGCCCCCTTCTACAACATGATTTATGCTGCCTTCAGGACCGCTTCGGGATCCCATTCAAAAATCTCATTGACTTTTACACGTAGGAAGCAGGAAGTGCAGGAACTCCTGGGTGAGCCTACAAAATAAAATACTGTAAAAAAAATACTGTACGTCAAAAATACTGTACATCAAAAATACTGCGTCAAAATACTACGTCATCCCTGCGCTACTCTATCAGCTGAAATGCGAGGGAGCTGGAAAGAGATGGAGAGTGAATGTCTCGTCTGAACTTTCACAATAAGCTCCATTTCATCAAAGCTTTTACCTTTGCTGCTCCAAAAGGAAAAAGACGTCACAGTCAAAGAAATACCAAGATTGATGTGCATCTATTTTTTGGTCCAGAAGGGATTTAGAGACAGCTCTCAATGCTGCAGTTTGCTTTGATGGGCACTGAGTTCTGTGAAGCTTCAAGTCAAGCAGAGTGGATTGCCACAGCTTACGCCCAGTGCAAGTGCAAGGACAAGCTATCTTTACTAGTTTCTAGCACTCAAAATCATTTTTTTCCCCCTTTTAATCATCACTGGGTCACTGAAACACATCCTTTGATGTACTGACCCAGTGGTCTTTGATGTACTGACCCACTGGTCTTTGATGGTGAGCAACCCTGTCACCTTGGCTGAAAAACTCAACACCTTCTTCATAAAATCTATTGATGACATCTCGAAACAGTTTGGCGTATCCACATGCTCTGTAAATATGGTGAATAACCCTACAGTCAATGGAGTACCAATTTTTACCATCCAGGAAATCTCTGTACCTGAGGTCATTGACATAATTAGTGCTTTGAACAGCTCTAAGGCTAAAGATGTTTATGGTCTTAACACCAGCTTCTTGAAATTAAATAAAGAGACATTAGCGCCACCTATTATGCATCTAGTTAATTTATCCATTAAGTACTCAACCGTCCCAAAGGCATGGAAACTGGCCTCAGTTACCCCAATCTACAAAGCTGGTGATAAATCTGACATGAACAACTTCAGACCCATCAGTATTTTACCGATAATCTCTAAAATCATTGAAAAATGGGTCGCTAAACAACTTATAGAATTTCTTGAGACGAGCCAGACCCCCTTGCACCCCATGCAGTTTGGTTTTCGTCCACATCACTCAACTGACTCTGCTTTGGTCCTGCTCTTGGAGAAAATAAAAGGCTCCTTGGACAGGGATGGTTGTGTGGGAGCTGTGTTCCTCGATCTTAAGAGGGCATTCGACACCGTCAACCACAGTGTGCTCCTCTCTAAATTGTCCAGCTTCAATTTTTCTGCTGAGGCCATTAAATGGGTTGAATCATATTTGTCTCACCGGGAGCAGTGCACTGTGGTTGGCGGTGTCAGCTCCCCTTACCTGAGCTGTCCAGTAGGGGTCCCCCAAGGGTCAATTTTGGGCCCAATTTTCTTTTCCCTGTACATTAATGATCTTCCAGATTACTGTTTTAATGTAGATGTCCAGCTTTATGCTGACGACACAGTAATTTTCACAAGGGCTAAAAACCCAGTGGAGGCGGCACGTGTCCTATCTTCAGCTCTCTCTCATATTCAGGCATGGCTAACTAAATCTTGTCTCGTGCTGAATGCAAAAAAAACCGTTTGTATGTTCTTTTCTAAAAAAAACATTGCACCTTCGCGCTCCAATGTTTTCCTGGGGTCAGAGGAATTATCAGTAGTTAACGAGTTTAAATATTTAGGCGTGATGCTGGACTCCAATTTAACGTTCAGCAATCACATTAAAATGATCTCCAAAAAAATTAAATTCCACCTGTATAATTTCAGACAAATAAGGAGCTGTCTGTCCACAGACGCTGCGTTTTTATTTTTACACTCAATGATCCTTTCGCATCTGAACTATTGTATAACTAGCTGGTCGCTGACAGGAGTAACCATCCTCAAACCAGCCGAACTACTCTATAAAAAAGCCCTGAAAATACTAGATAAAAAACCCTTTTCTCATCACCACTGCCATATCATACGTAAATATGGCATGCTAAGTTTTGAGAACTTTAGAAATTTCACCTCTGCCTGTCTAATATACAAAGTTCTACATGGACTGGCGCCGCCTCCTCTTGCTGACTTTATCAAATATCGTGCGACCGCCAATTCGACCCGTGTTACCCGGGCCATAACGAACAAGGTCTGTGAGGTCCCCTTTAGAAAAACTTCCTTTAGTCAGAAGACCCTATCCTTCATGGGAAGCACTCTCTGGAATAATCTACCTCCCTCGATCAGAGAATGCCCGAGTCTCGCCACCTTCAAAGGCCAGTTGAAAATATGGCTCAGATCAAACCAACAATGTGATCACAATTAACGATTTTGCCATGTTTTGCAGCATGCTCTGTGTGTTTTATTTATTTTATTTATTTTAGGTTTCACTAACCTTTTATACTATTAATTTTTTTCTGGTACTATTAACTATGTGTTTTAATCATTTTTGGTTTTACTAACTTTCTGTACTTTTAATCTTTGTTGTATTATTAATTTTTCTTTCACTTTCATGACTACATCAACCTGCCATGGGACTACAGGTGGAAACTAGCCCTTGGGCTACAACCTGGCATATTTACTGTACGGCTGTACTGTTCATTAATGTGTAAAGTCCCATTCTTTAAATAAATGAATCTGAATCTGAATGTACTACTGACCCAGTGCTCTTTGATGTACTGACCCAGTGCTCTTTGATGTACTGACCCAGTGCTCTTTGATGTACTGACCCAGTGCTCTTTGATGTACTGACCCAGTGCTCTTTGATGTACTGACCCAGTGCTCTTTGATGTACTGACCCAGTGGTCTTTGCTGTACTGACCCAGTGCTCTTTGATGTACTGACCCAGTGGTAATTAAAAGGGGGAATTTTGAGTGCTCGAAACTAGCAAAGCTAATGCTCGCACTGGGTGTAAGATATTGGCACTGCAGGCACTTTGAAAGACATCTGTTGAAGCAGGATCTATTTTGTCTTTTTGTTAGTCTGTCCCCACGTTCTTCAGGTCAGCTTCTCTGTATTTTTCAGACACAGCGGTAAACAAAACAATCATTTTCTAACTGCTAACAGGCAGAAACATTGTCAGGCATGTGTATCGCTGCACCGTGCATGTGTATGCATCCCCCTGTGTGTGTGTGTGTGTGCGCGCACACGCGTGTGTGTGTGTGTGTGTGTGTGCGTGCGTGCGTGATCCGTGCACTGTGTGAATGACTGCGTATCAATCCTTATGTGTGTGTGTGTGTGTGCGCAGGTCCCTGTGTGTGGTCTGCTTTTTATTCAAAGTGACATTTTAAGCCCTTTAGCTGTCACTCAGCAGCCCAGCGGTACGGCGTTGATGACCACCCCCCCACGGGGGTTTTGGTACGACCCACTGGAGCCTTGCCTGTTAATAAGGGTCCTGCCATGTCCGCTGAGTAGGGGGGTTTGACAGGATAAGTGGCTATCGTAGCGGGAGGGACACAGCTGAATAAGTTCAGAGTCTCTGATGTGATGTCTAATAAGATTTTAAAGGGCTTAAAAAGAGTGAGACTACATGTCGTTTGTGAGCTCATTTAGATTTCTTTTTCTTTTTTCTTTTTACAATGACAGATATGCAATTGAGGTCCCTGAACTTTCTTGGCCAGGGAGCAAACTGTATAAATTAAGTGTGTTATCTTGGGAGATGCTAGATGACACATGAAAATACACAGCTCATGTGGAGGGAGCCATAGAAGCGAAGGCCATTCGGGGTGTCATTTGAAGTTCCATAATCGTGCACAATAATAAAATCAATCATGCACAATAATAAAAGCAACACTTGTTCAGCCTGAGGACCAGTATCTCACCTCACCTTGTGAGGCAGGTGGATTTGCACGAGATCATGATCACATGACAAACGCACCAATCTAGTGGTTTGAATCTGAAGCACCAGTGGTTTGAATCTGAAGCACCAGTGGTTTGAATCTGAAGCACCAGTGGTTCCCACCAATCAGCATCCTATGAGACAGCTAGGGGCAGGCTTTGGTGTGACGCCAGCGAGAGCGAGCCCGTGATAGACTTCCTCAGACGTGTTCTGACATCATATGATAGACAGATGGCTCATCCAATCACCGTTGTTCGCTGCTGTACATAAACTTCCTTCAACTCTAAAAGGACATTCTAGAGTGCTGGCCTTTTTCCTCTTTTCATACTTTGCCTTGGCCCTGCACCTTAATACTTTGCCTTGGCCCTGCACCTTAATACTTTGCCTTGGCCCTGCACCTTAATACTTTGCCTTGGCCCTGCACCTTAATACTTTGCCTTGGCCCTGCACCTTAATACTTTGCCTTGGCCCTGCACCTTAATACTTTGCCTTGGCCCTGTACCTTAATACTTTGCCTTGGCCCTGCACCTTAATACTTTGCCTTGGCCCTGCACCTTAATACTTTGCCTTGGCCCTGCACCTTAATACTTTGCCTTGGCCCTGCACCTTAATACTTTGCCTTGGCCCTGCACCTTAATACTTTGCCTTGGCCCTGCACCTTAATACTTTGCCTTGGCCCTGCACCTTAATACTTTGCCTTGGCCCTGCACCTTAATACTTTGCCTTGGCCCTGCACCTTAATACTTTGCCTTGGCCCTGCACCTTAATACTTTGCCTTGGCCCTGCACCTTAATACTTTGCCTTGGCCCTGCACCTTAATACTTTGCCTTGGCCCTGCACCTTAATACTTTGCCTTGGCCCTGTACCTTAATACTTTGCCTTGGCCCTGCACCTTAATACTTTGCCTTGGCCCTGCACCTTAATACTTTGCCTTGGCCCTGCACCTTAATACTTTGCCTTGGCCCTGCACCTTAATACTTTGCCTTGGCCCTGCACCTTAATACTTTGCCTTGGCCCTGTACCTTAAAGGAGAATTCCTGTTGTTCACACCCCGGAGCTTATTTCAGCTTAGAATATGATGTTTTACTCACCCAGAGAACTTTGGTTTCATTCTGATCGATAGTTCTGATCGAAGATATTCAGGTCTGACTAGAGTCCTGGAACTGGCCAAAATGGGCGAACGGGGCATACGTAGTAGTACACACTGTAAATTAGGGCTGCACGATATGAGGAAAAGCTGCGATGTGCGATAACACTGTTCAATATTGCGATGACGATATGACCTGCGATAAATAAATAAATGCTATAAACAAAAATATAAAAAGGGTACATATTAGCTACAGTAGCGTGTTATTTTACCACGCTAGCCGGGCGCTTCTCACTCATACAGTATGAGCCCGGCTAGCGGGGTAACGTGTCATTCTGCTTTAATAGACAGCTAACATAGACCCCAAACATTGAATAGCCTATGTCTATTAAATAAAGAAGTAATATTCAGCTTGACTCACTTCTGTCTCCACAGCCTCCCTGCAGGTCTTGTACATTTTGGGGATGGCGGTGACATGGAACATGGAAAAATGATTCCTTGATGGAATCTGGTATCTCCGGTTCAATTTGTTTATCAGACCCTTAAACCCGTCTTTGCCCACTGCAAATAGGCATCATGTCTTTCGTCAAACGAGTTATGGAGTCTGTTATTTCTTTGTGGCGTTTGGATGTTGTCTCGTAAGGAGTCACGCTCGCTAAACTCCAAGAAATTGACGGTTGCTGCAATCGCTTCTTGCTGCTACTCGACGTTGTTGGCTTTGCGGCTTGGCTTTCTTGTAATTGTTTGTGCAGTTCTTTGTGGTTATATTGCAGGTGGTGATGAAGGTTTGTTGTGTTTCCCCTCGAAGTTGCCAGAACTGCGCCGAATGTTTTACACAGTACCTGTGTTTGCAGCGTGTCATCTCGTTTAAATCCGAAGTGATTCCAAATCAGAGAAGTGCTGTGCCTTTTCGCATTGGTTAGTTGTTAACGTCGTGACTATATTTATAACGTTATAACGTACTCCGGTTTGCGGTTTATAATTGAGGGCTGAATACAGCCGTGCTGTCACTCTGGCTGTATTCAGACCCGAGTTATAAACTGGAAACCGGAGTACGTTATAAACGTTATAAATATAGTCACGTTATAATATTATGCCATTTAAAGTAACGACAAGTAACAGTTAGCCGCTAACATTAGCCACACTACAGGATTACCCATCAGCGCAGCGTCATTTGACGTCAGCACACTCTTCTAAACAGGTCGCGTGCCGCATTCCAGTGGGCATTCCCATGCTTTCACATGGATGCGCATCGCTACGATCGGGCGTAGTTAAGACCAGACGTAAGCCCTGTTGGTGCAACAGGCGTAAGTGCACTCTAAAGACTGGTCTTAACCGACGTAGGAGTTAAGACCAGGCATAGTTAAGACCAGTTGGTGCAACCGATGTTGGGTGTGGATGCTACAGACACAGCCTTGTGTCTGGATGATGTGTGACCATCTTACATGGAGCATTTTGTCTTTCTCCAAAATTAAGTGCACTGTTACTGAAAATTGCACACCATTGTACTGTAAGATGATGATTTTATGTTGGACTGCTGCTAAACTCAGTTGACATTGCACAAGGTTTTTGGTATTCCTCCTGAAAGTGACATGCATTTTATTTATTCTACTGTTTTATTTTGAATTGCACTATATTCATTTTATTTGAGGACAAGCTCTTGCTTTAATTTTATTTGAGAGATTTTTATGTTGGACTGTTAAAGAGAATGAGATGGTTAAATAAAATACTGAAATTGAGAAGTTTTTGGTTATTTATTTGTTTTGGGTAAATTTATTGTTATATATAAAAAAAAACAAAAAAAAACGTTAGATTAATCGACTAATCGAAAAAATAATCGTTAGATTAATCAATAAGAAAATAATCGTTTGGGACAACCATAGTTTAGCGCCACCCTCAGGACTATTGGCCCCCAATTCCTGTAGTAGTATTACAACATTAAGTATTACAACATAGTATTTTCCTGCACACCAATTCCAAAATTAGTTAAAAAAAACATTGAAAAGATAGTGTGAAACTGTCCTGTATAAGACACAGACGCAGGATAATAACAGACGCAGGATAATAACAGACGCAGGATAATAACAGATGCAGGATAATAACAGACGCAGGATAATAACAGACGCAGGATAATAACAGACGCAGGATAATAACAGACGCAGGATAATAACAGATGCAGGATAATAACAGACGCAGGATAATAACAGACGCAGGATAATAACAGACGCAGGATAATAACAGATGCAGGATAATAACAGATGCAGGATAATAACAGATGCAGGATAATAATAGATGCAGGATAATAACAGACGCAGGATAATAACAGATGCAGGATAATAACAGACGCAGGATAATAATAGATGC
>NC_139646.1:29433958-29441458 GCF_964638095.1 Poromitra crassiceps | reverse complement strand
CAACAACAGCACTCCCTCTCATGTGATATTAGCCAACAACAGCACTCCCTCTCATGTGATATTAACCAACAACAGCACTCCCTCTCATGTGATATTAGCCAACAGGGGCGGTTCTAGGCCTTTTTTGGGTGGGCTTTAGCTATGTAGTCATAGCGGGTAGCCCCGCTATGACTCTTCCGGGTATGACGTCATCGTCTACCCTAGAGTCCTGTCTCCGTACATAGACTTGCCTGTGACTTTGGCTCCCAAGCTGTGTGACAGACGTATTTACAAGTGTCACAGATGGCTCATTTCCACCACATTTTACTGCCCTGCACAGCTCGTCACCAGTCGGCTCTACTCGTTTCGGCCCGATGGATGTTCTGCTTCGACCGCCGTTCATCTGCCCCCGCCCACAGCTGGTCGTCATAGCGACCGCATATCTGTCCTTCGCCTAATAGCCGAAGTAGGCTATAACATAAGGTTACAATTAAATCCATCCACAGAACTTTTAAACTGTTTATGAAATACTGGTGCCTCTAAATGACCTACAGTGTACATGGGCAAATGTGACAATCGGCCAGGAGAATGGATATCACTTTGTTGTTACTCAAACTCACAGGCATGCGCTGCGTGCGGACGGGAGAGGCGCAACAGAGTGAAGCCTGTACCCCCGCGGCCTCTCACCAGGCAAGACCGCGGCTTCACCAAAGACCCGCCTGCGGCCTAGCAGAGCGCTGCACTCAACTAACTACAGGAGCTTCCTGAGCAGCGGACTTTTTTCACTCTGAAAACAATTGAAACCACCGCCACAACTTTATTTCACCAGAGGCGAAGGCAGCAACACAAAAGACTGATGGAAATAACACAACAGAAGAGAAGGTAAAAGCCCACTAAACTGGTATGCAGCATTGCATTGATAGACAGAGTAAACACGATTCTGCCTGACCAATCAGTCGTCAACAATGTTTTCACGTCACCGTATGGTACCGGGTTGACAGAATAGAACCCCGACGAGGCAGGTACGAAAAGTAGCACGACTCGACCCCAATACAACCCGGGCTGGGACAGTTTTAACCGGTGGAATGAGACAATTTATCGAGTCGAGCGGAGCGGGATCGCGCTACTACCTGCGGTGGAAATGGGCCAAGAGTCATTTCAAAGCCACCTACTAGAGCAGAAGGGTTCATAGCTTCTCGACGTCGGGGTTAGAAAGCTCGCCGCTGCTCATAAATGCCTCTTTTCATCTGATCCGATATTTTTTACTGAGCGTTCGACCAGAGTGGCACTGTTGAGCTCTGTGACGGCGTTGTTGAGCTCTGTGACGGCTGGGAGCTCTGACCCGGGAAAAATCATATCACCAGCACAGACACCGCCGATGAGAAAGGTGAGGTTTCCTCTTTTCTGTCTTCTTTCACTCTTGTCTGTCTCTGGTTTTCAGCATGTTTCATGGTCTACAGACACACACGCACGCACGCACGCACGCACACACACACACACACACACACACACACGTGTGTGTGTGTGTGTGTGTGTGGAGGATGGGGTGCTCCAGAGGTTGATATGTAATCCACTCCAGATGGACGTAACATGTTTAACCACCGTCACCTCTCATGTCAACCTCACTAATGTGTGATTGTGTGTGTGTGTGTGTGTGTGAGAGAGAGAGACAGTGTGTGGGTGAGAGTGTGTGTGTGTGTGTGTGTGAGAGAGAGTGTGTGTGTGTGTGTGTGTGTGTGTGTGTGTGTGTGTGTGTGTGTGTGTGAGTATAGCCGTTTTCACACATGCGCTTTATACCGGGAAATGACCAGAAAGCGCAGTGTAATGCCTTCATGTGTGAAAGTTGTTTTCACACAGCGCGCCGCCGTCATCGCGGACATATGACCACTTCGGAGCTTGTGATAAGAGCGGTATGTCTGCTTCATGTGTGGGCGTGCCGATTTCTGGTGGCGGTCGGTGGCGCAGTCGGTAGCGTTGTCGCCTCACAGCTAGAAGGTCCTGAGTTCGATTCCCACCTGGGACGCTGTGGGCGCTGGAGTTGTGACCCCCCCATATCTTCAGTGCCTACTGCCCAGGTGAGCTATCTCGTCGAAAGGGCCTTTCTGTGTGGAGTTTGCATGTTCTCCCCGTACCCCCCAGGGGGTTCCTCCGTACATAAACCCCCACTAAAAACATGCAGAAGATCGTCATCCGACCAGTGACGACAACATGTGAAGTTGGTCCAATGAAGGTCCCCGGGCGCTGGAAAGAAATAGTGACCACTGCTCCTGACCTGCCCATAAGTGTCTGACGACATGGAAATGAGAGAAATGAGTTGAATGTGTGTGTTTTTTGATCCGGTCTGTTTGTTGTTGTGTTATCAAGTCTTGCTGTGAAGAAATGATCATCCATAAAACAAGACCTCATGTGTTTGCAAAAGTACAAAGTGAACGTTTATTATGGATGCAAGTGTAAACTCCACGACTATAACCTGAATAACAAAGCAAGTTAAGAATATACAACATATACTTTATTTTACAACATAATACTTTACACAATACAAAAATATTGATCACAGTGTATCTTTGTGGAAACGATTGAAGTTGCAACATAGAGGTTGAAAAAAGCACATTCAATAAATTATATAATCAATATCTGACATAAGGATAATAACACATAATTCATACAAAAACAAATTATTCATTATTTTAAAACAAATCTCCAGCCTCAACTATTTCTTTCAGTCTTTACTTCCATGTTGCTGTATTTTCTGGGCACTGTGGTCCTCAAAGCCTACACAAGATCCCACATTTCCCACATTAATTTCCTGCATTACAATCACCAGTTCCCCACATTTGACCAGGGTCCGCTCCATCCCACACAACTCCACCCATCATTTATTTAGATATATATATTTTTCATTTTGAGGAGCCGCCACAGCTGACGAAGACACTCATGACCGGCAGCTTCCGGGGATGGATGACGAATCATAGTGGCTCTTTATCAGCTCGTTAGCATCTCATTAGCATCTCGTTAGCATGTCATTTGCTCGGGGTCAGTCCAGCCGTCTCCAGTGGGAGGGGATGCAGCGACACACCTCCTCGCTGAAGGAGAAACCCGGATCACACCTTCGCCTCCTCACCTCGCACGGCGGCCGGTGACAACTACAGAGAGAGACAAGGACAGTTTGTAGTTTTAACTTCACTAGCAATCTGTAGTTTTAACATCACTAGCAATCTGTAGTTTTAACATCACTAGCAATCTCGTGCGCGAGGAAAATATCATTATTGGCCTTCAGAAACCATATCAGTCAAACCCCAGTCCAGAGTCAAGGCTCGTTGTCCAACCTTCAGATGATGGATGGAGAATGAGGACCAAAGTCAAGGAAGCCAAACACATGAAAAGACTGAGAGACCTTCTGACGTATGACTTACGCACTCCATCAAGACAACAAAGACTTCCTGGAGTAGCGTATAAAGGCCATTTCTTTCCTGACTACAGGCTGCTATTTGATGGCTGAGAGGATATTTAGGCATGGTAGCTTTGGTGAAACCTATAAACACACACACACACACACACACACACACACACACACACACACACACACACACACACACACACACACACACACTATCTCAAACACACACACACACACACGCTCACATACACATACTCTCAAACACACACACACTCACACACACACACACACACACACACACACAGACAGACACACACACACACACACACACACACACACACACACACACACACACACACACTATCTCAAACACACACACTCACATACACACACTCTCTTAAACACACACATGCTCACATACACACACCACCAGATCCCAGACACTATGCTTACTGCTACGCTATACTCATAAATCACTCTCAAACAGGGTCACAGAGGGTCAACCTGGATGGGTACGTGTGTGTGTGCGTGTGTGTGTGTGTGTGTGTGTGTGTGTGTGTGTGTGTGTCTTCCTGTGCAGGGAGAGGAAATGGTTAAGTGACAGCTAAGAGAAGTCATTAGCAGAGTGAGGTCTTGTATTACAGCCCAGGGTTCACTGCAATACCAACCAAGCACTGCCTCTCCAGGTCCTTCCTCTGGCTTATAACACTAAGCACTGCCTCTCCAGGTCCTTCCCCTGGCTTATAACACTAAGCACTGCCTCTCCAGGTCCTTCCTCTGGCTTATAACACTAAGCACTGCCTCTCCAGGTCTTTCCCCTGGCTTATAACACTAAGCACTGCCTCTCCAGGTCCTTCCTCTGGCTTATAACACTAAGCACTGCCTCTCCAGGTCCTTCCTCTGGCTTATAACACTAAGCACTGCCTCTCCAGGTCTTTCCTCTGGCTTATAACACTAAGCACTGCCTCTCCAGGTCTTTCCCCTGGCTTATAACACTAAGCACTGCCTCTCCAGGTCCTTCCTCTGGCTTATAACACTAAGCACTGCCTCTCCAGGTCTTTCCTCTGGTTTATAACACTAAGCACTGTCTCTCCAGGTCCTTCCCCTGGCTTATAACACTAAGCACTGCCTCTCCAGGTCTTTCCTCTGGCTTATAACACTAAGCACTGCCTCTCCAGGTCTTTCCTCTGGCTTATAACACTAAGCACTGTCTCTCCAGGTCTTTCCTCTGGCTTATAACACTAAGCACTGCCTCTCCAGGTCTTTCCCCTGGTTTATAACACTAAGCACTGTCTCTCCAGGTCCTTCCCCTGGCTTATAACACTAAGCACTGCCTCTCCAGGTCCTTCCTCTGGCTTATAACACTAAGCACTGTCTCTCCAGGTCCTTCCCCTGGCTTATAACACTAAGCACTGTCTCTCCAGGTCTTTCCTCTGGCTTATAACACTAAGCACTGCCTCTCCAGGTCTTTCCCCTGGTTTATAACACTAAGCACTGTCTCTCCAGGTCCTTCCCCTGGCTTATAACACTAAGCACTGCCTCTCCAGGTCCTTCCTCTGGCTTATAACACTAAGCACTGCCTCTCCAGGTCCTTCCTCTGGCTTATAACACTAAGCACTGCCTCTCCAGGTCTTTCCTCTGGTTTATAACACTAAGCACTGCCTCTCCAGGTCTTTCCCCTGGCTTATAACACTAAGCACTGCCTCTCCAGGTCCTTCCTCTGGCTTATAACACACACTTACCATGGATCATTTCACACTCTATTCAAGGAACTTGCTCCAGTGAGCTTAGCATTCTCCACAAGAGACAACAAACATTAGCAAATTGTTCAAACAAGCCTCATTTTAAAGTTACCTACGCTAGCGGTACCCACCGGCTAACTGCCATTTAAACATACTCTGCCTAGCTCACGTTCGTTTGTTGACATGGCTCAGCTGTTTGACATCATCATCTGACATGTTATCAGTGTTTTGATTGGCTGTTGAAACTAGTTTCACAAAGTTGAGAGTTTTGCAACTGTTGCGGGTGAATTTCACACAAGTTTAAATTGTGTTGCAGAGGGCTAACACCATGCCCATCAATTGCAACTTAGTTTCACCTATAACCAACTAAAATTGCGTGAAAGTTTCACCGTGTAAAGCCAGCCTTTATTTTCTCGGTTTTCGTAAAATAAAAAGAGTTTTATTTAGACAAACCAAGTGATTCAGCTATGAGATGAAACACGACAGACAATAGAACATTTGACTTGGACCAAAACCTTTTCTTTGTGCAAGTCAAATGTTCTACGGTCTCTCGTGATTCATCTCGTAGCGCAATCACTTCTTTACCCAAGTCAGAGAAATCCCTCCTTACCTGCATGTAGCTTGGTGGAACCTGCGTCCTTTTAGGAAGCACCTGTTGGGCGACTCGTTGCATTCGCAGGAGCACTTGGTCTTATTGAGGGGCTGGTGCCTGGGACACGTCCTGTTGCAGGTGCACTGACAGGTGTCTTTATTGAAGATGTGGTTGGGGGGGCAGGCGGAGGGCTGCGGGGCACTGCAGAGGCACTGACAGGTGCTGCGGTCCAGGTGTCTGTTAGGGCCGCAGGCCTGAGTCCGCTCCCCGTGCCGACACACACACTGACAGCTGTCCACATCCAGCTCCTTATCTGGGCCGCACACATCCGACGCAAACATGTCTGTAGGGAGGGGGGTGGAGACACACAGGGGAGGTTGGAGCCTGGAGTTTGATGGCTGGAGAGAGAGATACGCTACCACTAACTTCCTTGCGTTTTCACATGTTTTCTTGTGCTACAAAAATATTTCAAAATGCATCGATTTGGGATTTTTGGTCTAAAATCTAAACCAGTGGTTTTCAAAGTGGGGTCTTGGTCTCAAGACCCCATTTTGATGGTCTCGGTCTCATCTTGGTCCTGGTCCTGAGTCAGTCTGGGACAGGGATGGGCAACTGGCGAAGCTTGAATATTCCACTAACTAACCAATTAGGTTAGACCACCCAAATCTGTGTTTTTAGTTTACTGTAGATCCCAGAACATGGCGCAAATGGCGTTAGCATTGCCCATCTACATACTGTTTAACATTAGCGTTTGAGCTAACACTATTGTAAGAAACTATATAGGATGCACATTGCACATTACTAATGTGATGAATAGTTTGTGGTCCTCTGAAACTAGCAGACCTAATGCATCCATTGGTAGCAACCATTTCATGCTAGCTTGTTGGGAAAGGGGCGGAATACTGCTCCAAATAGGCTTATCTGTGGTGAGGTCAAAAACTAGCACGGCCATTTTCAAAGGGGTCCCTTGACCTCTTGACCTTTTGACCTCTCACCTCAAGATATCTGAATGAGAATGGATTGTATGGGTACCAACCGTACCCACGAGTCTCCCATTTACACAAAAGTCATATGCTTATTTGAAAAATGTCATGGAATAGGAGGCAGAGTTGATTACAAACATGAATATTACTTATATTGCACTTACTGTGTTAACTTTTGTACCATTACTGAATAATGATTTTCGAGACTCAATTGCACTGAAATATTGGTATATCACTCCCCCCGTTAAGTTCATTAAATGAATGGAAGCATTACTAAATACATTTGAATCATATAAATGTTCGTATAATACATTTTGATTAATAGTATATATTTTTGTCCTTTTCATCAAATAAAAAATCTCTGACTTAAACAACCCACCTCCTCCCCAGCTCCTCCTTTCATGCTGTGTCTGACTTAAACAACCCACCTCCACCCCAGCTCCTCCTTTCATGCTGTGTCTGACTTAAACAACCCAGCTCCTCCTGTGTCTGACTTAAACAACCCACCTCCACCCCAGCTCCTCCTTTCATGCTGTGTCTGACTTAAATAACCCACCTCCACTCCAGCTCCTCCTTTCATGCTGTGTCTGACTTAAATAACCCACCTCCACTCCAGCTCCTCCTTTCATGCTGTGTCTGACTTAAACAACCCACCTCCACCCCAGCTCCTCCTTTAATGCTGTGTCTGACTTAAACAACCCACCTCCACCCCAGCTCCTCCTTTCATACTGTCTCTGACTTAAACAACCCACCTCCACTCCAGCTCCTCCTTTCATGCTGTGTCTGACTTAAACAACCCACCTCCAC
>NC_139646.1:29423958-29428958 GCF_964638095.1 Poromitra crassiceps | reverse complement strand
CTTTGATCTTGCTATAGTGTAGCGTATTTACATGCTTGCAGTATTGAAACTGCAGTTAGATTGGTTTGAGAAGCATAATAATATGGAATAATAGCCTATAATGCAGACAGACAGGCTGGATGAAGAGAGGGGGGGGGGGGGCAGAGCGTTTGGCTTTCGTCTGGTTTTGCGGGATCACTGGAATTGGAGCTAAAAAGGCAAGCGTGCGATTCGTTTATTGCACTTATCCAATGAGCATGACGGTGCATAATTTTACGCCTAAAAGGCGTGGTTGTAATGCTTTGGGCTGCATCTAGCGCCAGCACGACGATATCAAGTGCGCCTTTCCACGCCCACTGCTTTGATCTGCGCCTGCCGCTCGGCCTAGAAACTGCGCCGATGCAACGATAGGGGCCATTATGTCTGAGGTGTCACTGAGGCAAAAAATAAAAGGCTCAAAAGAGAGTTCTGCTTGAAACGGTGTCCTTCACTAAAAACCTCTTTTTCTCATATTTCTGTCCAAAGGAGGGCATTTTTAGTGAAAACAAGCTAACTTCCACTGCTTGTAACTAAACAAGGAAACATGGGAGAGTTTCAGTTTTTTACAAGGGGTAAGAAGAGAGTCTCTGCTTTATTGTGAGATATGTTGTGTAATTTTATTCCTAGCACAGAATATTCTGTGGGTCCTGGAAGATCAGGAAATATGCTCAAAATCCTGGCACTGGGAGCACACAGACCGAAATGACCCTGGCAGAGAATGAGTTAATATTTTATTTTTATTTTTATTATTATTATTATTATTATTATTATTATTATTATTATTATTATTATTATTATTATTATTATTACTAGAAGTGGAGACAGGGATTTGGGGTTGTGACTAAACTCATGTCACGTCATCCATCATCAGTAGTTATGACATCACTTGACGATTGTGGGGCATGGCATGACATCATCAGTGGTTACTGGTTATGATGACATGATCCTTAACCTCGAAAGGAAAAGAAAGTTCGCACACTGCAGGGCTCCAAATGTGAGTGTTTCATTTCACAGCGGTGGTAACGTTTCGGGCAGCACCTTGCCCTGAGGAAGGTGGACGCAGGTGGACGCCTCCACAACCTCCTGGATTATTGACTACCAGGGTGATCAGTATCACAGGAGTACCGCAGGGGACTGTATTCTCACCTTTCCTCTTCACCCTGCACACCTCGGACCTCCAATACAATTCAGTGTCCTGTCATCTGCAGACCTTCTCAGATGACTCTGCAGTTGTGGGGTGTGTCAGTGGTGGAGAGGAGACAGAGTTCAGGGAACTGGTGGAGCGCTTCGTGACTTGGTGTGGAAACAACCACCTCCTCCTAAACGTGTCCAAAACGAGGGAGATGGTTGTGGACTTTGGGAGGACCAGGACTGAGCCGAACCCTGTAACCCTTTAATGGCTATGACAGCGCATAATGGTGATTTGGGTGTGTGTCACATTAAATTGAATTATAGGCTATTTGAGCACTTTTTATGGCAGAAATGGGGTTTTCGTTTCCTTTTTTGTGAAGTTAATTCAGGGAAATCTTTGCTGCACATGCTGCACATGCTTTGGTGTTAGATTGAAGAAGAATGAAATGGATTTCCTCGCCTTGGATGTTGTCTACGTGCTGCTGGTGATTATGTTTTTCATCACCTTTTCATCTCTGATCAGGACAGGTGCACTGTCACCAAAACCTCCCTCACATCACCACTACGAAATACACTTTTTTAAGTTTTAATTATTTCAAGCTTTTTAAACAGGTCTGCATCATATATAAAACTCTACATGAGCTCTGCCCATCTCCCTTGGGGGAATTAATAAAGAAAAAAAGGTAAAATAGCATTGGCACCAGGTCAGCCACTAGAGGGCACTGTGAGGTGCAGCACAGACCTTTGGACAAAACGTCCTATCAGTACAGGGAAGCTCAATGTGGAATAATCGACCTATAGCCATTAGAAAACGTCGTTTAAAGTCCGTGGAAACCAAAATCCACAAAAACCTTCTAACTATTAAATGTAGGGTCTTATGTGAGTAATTGTGTGCCTCAGAAATTAATTGACATTACTTTCAACCCTAACCCCAAAAATCGACACTTTTCTACAAGGTCTGGATTTCCATTTCCTCATTGAAGAGAGCGGTGCACGCGGTGTTAAAATGCATGATCTTATCACGTCATAAGATTTAATCGAATCACACACACACACGCATGCACGCACGCACGCGCGCACACACACACACACACACACACACACACACACACACACACACACACACACACACACACACTTGTAAGAAAATGCATTGCCTGTCAAGGTGCGCCGACAACACATTTTGTCATGAGCAGGTCCCGGTTTGACCGTCTTGCATCGGGGCCCGGTGCTGACACGTTACGCCACTGATTTGTGAACACAAAGTTCACTGTTTCACAAATGTTTGTTAACCACAGACCTTATTTCAAGCTTTCAACCAAAATCCCCATGCAGAAATCCCATTGACTTTGACAAGTAGTTCTTCCGGACTCCTTCCTGCGGTACTATCAGAGGTTCTCAAATGTTTTTCAGCCAAGGACCGCTTACAAGATAGAAAATATACCGGGGACCCCCTCATTCTGATTTATGATTTTGGGGTAAGCTTAATTGTTTCCATGGTACTTTTAAATTGATAGGTTTGTTAGATTAGAATGTAATCCATGAACCATTTTAGATTTAAAGCAAAAAAACATTTTTGTTGAACTATGAAGCCTTTGCAACAAAAAAAAGTTTTTATTTTTATTTTCCTGAAAACTTTTCGCGGACTCCGTTGCAAAGTGCCACGGACCCCTGGGGGGCCCTGGACCTCCATTGGAGAACCACTGCTATAGGGTAGAGAGGGTATTTGAAGAGATTATAGGGAAATAGAGATTTATGGTGATGGTGCTATTTTCCTTTGTGGAGATGTATGCAGATTTAAATGAAACATTTGCATTGTGTTTGAAAGAGCTATTACCAAGTTGGCAGGTTCCTTTCAACTTGGTAATAGTGAATTTGAATTATGTCAAATTGCATAAAGTTTTTTTTCATTTTTCATTTTCTTTTTCTCCATAATTTTTGTTTCTCTTTTTTTGGGGAGGGGGCCTCCGCTCTAAACATTGGCTTGCACACGTGTGTGTGTGTGTGTGTGTGTGTGTGTGTGTGTGTGCAGGTAAATAATCGATTATAAGATGCATCGCGATGCGGACGTGCACGATTCTGCATCGATTCACAAATGTCAAAAATCGATTATTTAAAAGAAAAAAATACTTTTTTTAAAAATAATCAAATCAAATATAATGGAAGTACATGCAGTTGTTTATTTTAATTATGGATCATAATACAATGCAATTCCAAATGCACTTTTATTTTAAAAGTAGCCACACAGTGAGAAAAAAGAAAGTGAGAAAAAATAAATCATGTATTGGGAAAAAAAAGTGATGCATCGATTTAAGATGCATCGAGATGCATCGAGATGCATCGATAATCGTAATCAAATTGTAGCCCTCTGAATCGTAATCGAATCGAATTGTGAGCCCAGTGAAGATTCACAGCCCTAGTATGTGTGTGTGTGTACTCACCAGCGTACTGTGGGGAGGGTCTGGGAGGGGGCGTTGGTGGGAGAGGGTGGTTGTATTGCATGCTGGTCGTCATGGTAACACATCGACACAGCCTGCTGTTCCAAGCCTGACCGTGAGGACATGTCCTATTGGCTACTGGACACCTTAAACAGAGAGAGAGAGAGAGAGGGAGAGAGTGAGAGAGAGAAAGAGAGAGAGAGAGAGAGAGAGGGGTTCACACACACAGGTAAGAAAGGAGATGGAGCAGAGTTGCCTGGGTCCAGACCTTCAAATCCGCCCACTCCACAGAGTTGATTGATTGATTGATTGATTGATTGATTGATTGATTGAATTTATTGGACAATATAAAAATAGATGGACGATATGAGCTCAGAGCTCCATGTACAATTTTACAACTGTCAAGGATAACACAATAAAGCTAGTTTGCTTATTTCTATTGTGATCCTGAGTTGAGTTTGGCTGCTTCTGGTCTGGCATCGTCATATGAACATATGAACATGGCATCGTCATATGAACATATGAACATGGCATCGTCATATGATTTGAGCCTTACAACAATATGGCTTTGCACATTCGTTTTTGTTTTTCTCGCTATCGAAGTTTCTCCTCCATCGCCACATCAGGTGCGAGACCGGAACTCCCCACGGAGCCGAGGAGGAAATATGGGAGCTGCAGACCTGGGAGGAGCTGATGTTTAAGGAAGAGGAGATATCCCATAAAATATAAACAAATACACAGTTTGTGTCCAGAGTTGAGCTGCTTCCAGGGGCCTGTACTACGAATGTTCTATAAGAAGATCCAGGATCTGTCCCTTGATCTGGTTTGTCTAAACCAGATCAGCTCGATTGTAGTTAACTTGTACTACGAACCTCGTTTGCCAGTCGTTAACTCGAACCAGGTTTTTCTAATCAAGTTGACTGCGCGTGCACATGAAAATGCCCGTGCACATGAGCTCGTGCCCGCAAAAGAGGCGTGGTTTTTAACAACTAGCCAATCACAATGCAATATGGACCGCTCAGCTCAGAACCGTAGCTTTTACAGCGCCAGACACGCCTATTTCCTCATTCATCAAAGCCATCTACTACTATGTCAGAATCAAAATCCGCATTGGATATTTTTAGTCTGTTCCCGAATGACTGTCTAAAGTTACCACTTTTATTCACATCAGTCATTTATTTGAAGAGCGGTTTCTGCCTCCACGTATGATCCTACAGCAGCTGAATTCACCCTCTCAATAAACTGCGAGTGGAAGCAATGTGTAGCCTAATGTCTCAGTCCAAAATCCGTATGTATAGACCATTTAGGCTCAACGAATAATAATGATGTCATGATGTGTTTAGTCGCACTGATTGAATAATTCCTATAGGCTGTCAATAAAAAAAGAATGATAATAAAATTAAAAGAGGCTTC
>NC_139646.1:29413958-29418958 GCF_964638095.1 Poromitra crassiceps | reverse complement strand
GGTGGGGGTGATATCATGCAGCGATTGGCTCAATGGACTTTCCCAAAGGCACGTCCTCATGAAAATATCCGTCTTTGGAATTATCCGATGAGATGAAGTTGGAAAATGAGCAGAGTTACTCTCGCACTATTTCTCTACCCCTGACCAGCCAATCAGAGTGATTTCTCTACCCCTGACCAGCCAATCAGAGTGATTTCTCTACCCCTGACCAGCCAATCAGAGTGATTTCTCTACCCCTGACCAGCCCCCTGTCTGGCGTGGGTTTGGCAAGGCTCGTCTTCAGCCAGGGACCAGACCTATTTGCTATACATCAGCGAAATGGGTTCACAAAAGAAGAAGAATTAACAAAATCATACAGAAGAGGAAGCTGTATCCCTCACGTCACGCAGATACATGAGGAAGCTGTATCCCTCACGTCACGCAGATACATGAGGAAGCTGTATCCCTCACGCAGGTACATGAACTTCTACAGCAACAGAAAGATTTCTTCATTGATCTGTTAAAGCAGCAGCATTCAATGGTTTTGTCCGCTACATCATGGACACCACAAACAAGATATCAAAAGAGATACAGGTCAAAATAATCCTCCAATACACGGAGAAGGAGGTCCAGGATCTCAACACCTCCAATACACGCAGAAGGAGGTCCAGGATCTCAACACTTCCAAGGTGATTTGCGATGGGCTTCTACTCATCACTGAGAAAAAGAATGACCTCGAAGGGCAATCGAGAAGGAATAATCTCGTCCCTGTTTCCGACAGAGAAAGGCCCACAGCAATGATCATCGTTTGGGAGTTTTAAGACAGAAGTGCGGTGTTAGAAAGAGCTAATTAAGAGACTCAAGCGAACTAACCTTTTTATTAACGAGGACTTCACGGATGCTGTTCGACGAGAGAGAAAAGAACATCTCGCGGACGTCGGGACAGCCTTTCTGAGACACAACAGATGAATCAGTCACCAAACAAGAACAAAACAAGCAACAAAAAATAACGGGTGGAATCTAATTTTAGATTTTTTTCACGTCTTTATTTCTTGTTTTTGCTCCAAATGAAATGTTATATGGTCACTCACGATTCAGTAGGTCACGGGTTGGCTTGGTTCCAGCTTTAAAACTTATCTAAGGATTATCTAAGGATTATCTAAATGTCTATGGAGAAAGTGAATGGCAAACTCACTTCCAGTGCAAAAGATGTCAGGATGTGACTGTTCAGCTGAGTACTGCAGGTATGACGTGTTTTTGTAGGCTTACCCAGAAGTCCCTGCACTTGCTGGTTCGCAGGTGTAAAAGGCAATGGGATTTTTGTATGGGAATTTCAGTTAAATGCATGAAATAAGGTCTGTGGTTAACAGAAGTTTATGAAACAGCAAAGTTTGTGCTCAGCAATATAATCTTCACAAATGAGCAATGATGAATAAATAGAAATACTGCATCACGGTTGTATACCTCCGCCAACATGTCAGCAGTCTACATCCATGTCTGTCCAGACTCATACAGTCTACCTCCATGTGTGTCCAGACTCATACAGTCTACCTCCATGTGTGTCCAGACTCATACAGTCTACCTCCATGTGTGTCCAGACTCATACAGTCTACCTCCATGTCTGTCCAGACTCATACAGTCTACCTCCATGTCTGTCCAGACTCATACAGTCTACCTCCATGTCTGTCCAGACTCATACAGTCTACCTCCATGTCTGTCCAGACTCATACAAGCACAAATACCTTGAAGCCCACAGCACAGTGCCTACGTACATATTCACATCATTCAATTTGAACGGGGAAAAAAAAGAATTTACTTTTGAGGACATCCAAGTTGAGGTAGGCAGCAGCGAACGTTGGCTCTTCTGTCTCCGCCATCGGCCTCAGTCGGCGTGGTTGAGGCAGTGGGCGGTGGGCAGATCTGGCTGTACTGGAGGAGGCAGCAGAAAGTTTAGAGCGGCACTTAAGGGCAGCCCAGTAAGACGGATAGATGAGACTCATCAGCTCATCCACACTGGAGGCTGAACGCAATCTCTCCTCCATGTCTGGCTTTGCTGGAGAGTCCTGCAGAAACGAGAGAAGAGATACCATCTAGGGATGTCACAAGAACCAGTAATTCGCTACCAAAAATTCTGAAAATCTGACGGTACTTGTTTTTCCTACATGACTGTACTTCGTAGGTACTTGAGAGAAGGAACACGGAAAACCGCCCAATATGGCAACGGGAGAATAACAACATGTGCAAACAGCAACAAGTCAAATGAAACTACTGCCTGCACAGTGTTTAGGTGAGGTGTGTGTGCATGCGTGTGTTAGTACGTTGTAGTGTTGGAGTCGAGACCACCTAAACCGAGACCGAGTCAAGACCAAGTCCCGGGGGACAGGGGCAAGACCAAGACCGAGGGGGCCGAGACCAGGACCAAGACTAAGAGCAAGACCGAGCAGCGGGGGGCAAGACCAAGACCAAGGGGGGGTGAGACCGAATCAAGACCAAGACCAAGGGGAAGGGGGGGGCAAGACCAAGACCGAAGCCAGACCAATGCGAGACAATTTTCAAGACCATGATGGCTTAACCTTTCCACCATTTCTCTCCTAACAATGAAAGAAATCACTCTAAGACCTACAAAATTACCCTTCAGCCGGAGGCAGAACTCGCCATCTTCGGCTGCTCTGAGACATCTCTGCGCTTCCCCACAGCTGTGCAACAGTCTCTGACACTGGGGACAACTGTTGCCAAAAAACGAATTCTGAAAGAATGGAAGTCCCCCTCTTCACCTTCTTTCCAACTATGGTTGACGGACATGATCTCTGTTATAAGGATGGAGAGGTTCAGATCCTTGAGAACTAACTCACTTAAAAAGTTTCTAACTATTTGGGACCTGTTTCTGGCCTACCTCGACAAGGTTGGGAGCGGTGGGTGACGTGCCCAGCTGGTTTCTACCTCGACGAGGTTGGGAGCGGTGGGTGACGTGCCCAGCTGGTTTCTGTTGGACGCCTTGCGTGGGACCCCATGCGTGACATACAAGTATTTAAGCACCTTATATGGGTGGTAGCACCACATTATGATAACTGTTGATATATTTATGTTTTTTTCCCGTAACTGTGGTGTCTGAGCTTGTTCATTTTTGTTCATAATATATTGTTAAAATTTCAAATAAAATAAAAACAAACAATGAAAGAAATCCTTTAGTAAAGTATAAATGGCTGTACGGTATATACTCCGTGACAGAAGGCAATCCTTTGATCTGAAACACTGCAAACATTGCAATTCCATATCACTGACCTTGAAGCGGTTTCTGAAAATCGCATTTAAAAAAACATACATTTAAATTTGATAAAAAATCATAAACGTCGTGGCTCATTTGTGAAGATTATCTTGCAGAACACCAAGGCATTATTTTGACACTTATACAGACTGAGTCACTCAATGCTTCAAACTGTCCAGCATCCAATACAGCTTTGGGGACGCGTCTGGTGGACACAGGCGTTCACTAGAGAGACTGCCTCTGGTGGACACAGGCGTTCACTAGACAGACTGCGTCTGGTGGACACAGGCGTTCACTAGACAGACTGCCTCTGGTGGACACAGGCGTTCACTAGACAGACTGCCTCTGGTGGACACAGGCGTTCACTAGACAGACTGCGTCTGGTGGACACAGGCGTTCACTAGACAGACTGCCTCTGGTGGAGACAGGCGTTCACTAGACAGACTGCCTCTGGTGGAGACAGGCGTTCACTAGACAGACTGCCTCTGGTGGACACAGGCGTTCACTAGACAGACTGCGTCTGGTGGACACACAGGCGTTCACTAGACAGACTGCGTCTGGTGGAGACAGGCGTTCACTAGACAGACTGCGTCTGGTGGACACAGGCGTTCACTAGACAGACTGCCTCTGGTGGAGACAGGCGTTCACTAGACAGACTGCCTCTGGTGGAGACAGGCGTTCACTAGACAGACTGCCTCTGGTGGACACAGGCGTTCACTAGACAGACTGCGTCTGGTGGACACACAGGCGTTCACTAGACAGACTGCGTCTGGTGGAGACAGGCGTTCACTAGACAGACTGCCTCTGGTGGAGACAGGCGTTCACTAGACAGACTGCCTCTGGTGGAGACAGGCGTTCACTAGACAGACTGCCTCTGGTGGACACAGGCGTTCACTAGACAGACTGCCTCTGGTGGACACAGGCGTTCACTAGACAGACTGCGTCTGGTGGACACAGGCGTTCACTAGACAGACTGCCTCTGGTGGAGACAGGCGTTCACTAGACAGACTGCCTCTGGTGGACACAGGCGTTCACTAGACAGACTGCGTCTGGTGGACACAGGCGTTCACTAGACAGACTGCCTCTGGTGGAGACAGGCGTTCACTAGACAGACTGCCTCTGGTGGAGACAGGCGTTCACTAGACAGACTGCGTCTGGTGGACACAGGCGTTCACTAGACAGACTGCGTCTGGTGGACACACAGGCGTTCACTAGACAGACTGCGTCTGGTGGAGACAGGCGTTCACTAGACAGACTGCCTCTGGTGGAGACAGGCGTTCACTAGACAGACTGCGTCTGGTGGAGACAGGCGTTCACTAGACAGACTGCCTCTGGTGGAGACAGGCGTTCACTAGACAGACTGCGTCTGGTGGAGACAGGCGTTCACTAGACAGACTGCCTCTGGTGGAGACAGGCGTTCACTAGACAGACTGCGTCTGGTGGACACACAGGCGTTCACTAGACAGACTGCGTCTGGTGGACACAGGCGTTCACTAGACAGACTGCGTCTGGTGGACACAGGCGTTCACTAGACAGACTGCCTCTGGTGGAGACAGGCGTTCACTAGACAGACTGCGTCTGGTGGAGACAGGCGTTCACTAGACAGACTGCCTCTGGTGGACACAGGCGTTCACTAGACAGACTGCCTCTGGTGGAGACAGGCGTTCACTAGACAGACTGCCTCTGGTGGACACAGGCGTTCACTAGACAGACTGCGTCTGGTGGAGACAGGCGTTCACTAGACAGACTGCCTCTG
>NC_139646.1:29396458-29403958 GCF_964638095.1 Poromitra crassiceps | reverse complement strand
TGTTTCATTTTGTAACTTTTGGGATGGCGGCATGCAGGTACAAAAACGGTTGAACAACATGAATAATGATGCTGTGTCTGCTCTTGAACTAGGGGGCATAAGAGGGCATAGAGTAGGAGGACATACAGTAGGAGGACATACAGTAGGAGGACATACAGTAGGAGGACATACAGCAGGAGGACATACAGCAGGAGGACATACAGTAGGAGGACATACAGTAGGAGGACATACAGTAGGAGGACATACAGTAGGAGGACATACAGTAGGAGGACATACAGCAGGAGGACATACAGCAGGAGGACATACAGTAGGAGGACATACAGTAGGAGGACATACAGCAGGAGGACATACAGTAGGAGGACATACAGTAGGAGGACATACAGCAGGAGGACATACAGTAGGAGGACATACAGCAGGAGGACATACAGCAGGAGGACATACAGTAGGAGGACATACAGCAGGAGGACATACAGTAGGAGGACATACAGTAGGAGGACATACAGTAGGAGGACATACAGTAGGAGGACATACAGTAGGAGGACATACAGCAGGAGGACATACAGTAGGAGGACATACAGTAGGAGGACATACAGTAGGAGGACATACAGCAGGAGGACATACAGCAGGAGGACATACAGTAGGAGGACATACAGCAGGAGGACATACAGTAGGAGGACATACAGTAGGAGGACATACAGTAGGAGGACATACAGTAGGAGGACATACACACTTTCACACCGGAGGGCCGTCCAAAGTCAACATTTCAACCTAAGTCACCTAAGTGCTTTTTTGTTATTTAAGCCTAACCCAAACCATGACCCACAACATAACACACTGCTTTAGTTGCCTAAACACAACCGTCAAACCCTGATGGATCTAATCTAGGCTATTACTGCTCTTTCAGTTCACCCCCCCCCCCCAAATAATCAAATAATGGAAAACATTTTGTTGTGAGTTCTCAGCAGACTCATGCCTGTGACAAATGACAGTCTAATAACTGCCTCATAATGTCATCATTGATACAAATGTTTAAAAAAAGTCCTTAAATGGATGGAAAATGGAATAACATCCCAATCTTCAAACTGATATTGTAATGGTTAAAAAATTGCTACACTGCCTAATGTAATAACGGCAGGTAAAATATGTTACGACACGATCAGGAAAAAGATTACTACAACATCAGTCTCAAGATGTTGTTTATATTTGATGATGATAAACTATGCTGCATTAACAGGTTGTATTACCTTTATTGTTTCTTCAGAGCTAGCTAAGATAGCCCAGGAGAAGCACACTCCCTCCCTTTCCTTTGATACAGAGAAGTGGCTCTGGTTGAACAAGAGGACATGTAGCTATATTTGTACTTCACAAAGTGATTATTTGGACTTGATAGATGCATATCGGCCCACTCAGAACAGAGCAGAGAGACCGGACTGGACGGTCCACTCAGAACAGAGCAGAGAGACCGGACTGGACGGTCCACTCAGAACAGAGCAGAGAGACCGGACTGGACGGTCCACTCAGAACAGAGCAGAGAGACCGGACTGGACGGTCCACTCAGAACAGAGCAGAGAGACCGGACTGGACGGTCCACTCAGAACAGAGCAGAAAGACCGCACTGGACGGTCCACTCAGAACAGAGCAGAGAGACCGGACTGGACGGTCCACTCAGAACAGAGCAGAGAGACCGGACTGGACGGTCCACTCAGAACAGAGCAGAGAGACCGGACTGGACGGTCCACTCAGAACAGAGCAGAGAGACCGGACTGGACGGTCCACTCAGAACAGAGCAGAGAGACCGGACTGGACGGTCCACTCAGAACAGAGCAGAGAGACCGGACTGGACGGTCCACTCAGAACAGAGCAGAAAGACCGCACTGGACGGTCCACTCAGAACAGAGCAGAGAGACCGGACTGGACGGTCCACTCAGAACAGAGCAGAGAGACCGGACTGGACGGTCCACTCAGAACAGAGCAGAGACCGCACTGGACGGCCCACAGCCGATCAGAAATTCCTCCCAAATGACGGTTAATTACGCACTGCATTCTTCTACAGACTCCAGGGGGTTACGAAATATGGGCGAGAGAAATTGAGACAGAAGGGGGGGGAGGTAAAGAATAATAAAAAGACAGAGAGATGACGGAGAGTGTGTGGTGACTGGGTCAGGGTGAAGGGTTGAAAGACAGAAAGAAAGAAAGAAAGAAAGAAAAGTTTGGGCGGAGGATGGATAGAAGGAGTGAGGGAGAAAGAGAGCGAGAGAGGAGCAGGGGATGGTGTTCTATTTATAGTGCTTGACGGTGATACAGTTAGAGTGATGGAGAAACATGAGCCCACACAGAGGGAGAGAGACAGCAAGAAAAGGAGAGAGAGAGACAAGGAGAGAGAGAGACAAGGAGAGAGAGAGAGAGAGAGAGAAGAATATACCAAGACATCAGAGACACAGGGCTCTATCTTCCCCCTGGCCTTAGGCGCTAAACTGGCATTAAACGCAAGAAAACACACTTTGCGCCTGCCTACCCTTGACTCGGGAAGATAGCATCATGTTTTTAGGCCCCGAAATGCGCTTTGCGCTGAAGAGGTGTGGCGCAGTGCCAGAATAGGCCAGAATGGGCGTTTCGGCCTTAAATACCAGCCTAAAGCGCTCTTCCCAACTGGCGTTAATTTTGCGGTTAGCGCTTTTCAAAACCAGGCCTTATTCAGTGCGCCGCCCCGGGGATGCACCACGGCCTTATTCAGTCACTCTTTCTGCCACTATCTCACTCTCTCTCTCCCCCCTCTCTCTCTCTCCCCCTCTCTCTCACTCTCTCACTCTCTCTCTCTCTCACTCCCTCTCTCTCTCTCGCGCGTCAATTTCTGCCCCTATAGCGCACTGCAAGCATCAGATCTGAAATGTAGGCTACACCACAGAATGACAGAACATCACTCTTTTGTAAGAAAGGCCACACTAATTTATATGTAGGCACTAGGCAGGCACAATGACGATGAAAAAAGTTGTTATACTGTAGTTTTGAGCCCCTGTCATTCAGAGGCTGTTGCATCATCCTACCTGTCTGCTGTGCAGAGGGGGAGAAGAAAAAGGCAGCGAGAGAAAACAATGCAATGATTCTGTCCAAACTTTCACCAATCTAATCTCATCATGACATCCAGGGATAGGCTATATTTTTCTAGCCGGTGCGTTTAGAACATTCTTCTCACTTTGATCTTGCTATAGTGTAGCGTATTTACATGCTTGCTGTATTTAAACTGCTGTGAGATTTGTTTAAGGAGCATAATGGACAGACGGGGGGGAGCTCAGAGCGCTTTGGTCGGGCTTTTCTGACCGGACCGGATCGCTCCGTGGAATCGGAGCTTGAAAGAGAAGAGTGTGATTTGTTTACTGCAGTTCGCCAATGGCCACACCTTAGAGGTCGTCTATTGTATGCCAATGCTTAAAGTCCCTGGAAACCAGAAATATTTCTTTATTATTTAGCATTTTGAGTTAATCACATCACAGGACCCTATGTTAATAAGCCACCAGCCAAATTTGAACGATGATGAACGTTGCAAAGTATATAAATTTAGGTTTGACAGCCATGGCAAAACTCATGAGATTTCATTATTTTTTAGAGTGTATTCTCTCCCGCGGAATGTGTGGGCGTGTCCCATCTACAGCAGGGAAATTTCTGTCTCTCGGAGAGCGCGAGAGAGAGGGGGGAGGGAAACGGAGAAAGAGAGATGAGTGCACACACCGTGTGTGTGTGTGTGTGTGAGTGTGTGTGTTCGCGGGTTGCTCCGCGGCTCTGTCTCTCTCTCTCTCTCTCTCTCTCTCTCTCTCTCTCTCTCTCTCTCTCTCTCTCTCTCTCTCTCTCTCTCTAGAGAGAGAGAGAGAGAGAGAGAGAGAGAGAGGTGTCGGGTTTCAGGCCATTCTCTGAGTGTGTGTGTTGGCGCGTTGCATCACAACAACATGAGTCTATATGAACGCCCCGCCCCCCTCATCACAACAACATGAGTCTATATGAACGCCCCCCTCATCACAACAACATGAGTCTATATGAACTAGGGATGTTCATTTTGAAAATTTTCCAAAATCGATAATTGGTGAAAATTAACGATCAATTATCGATTATCGATCATATTAATACTTAGAAAATTTAAAAAAAATTTTTTACAAAATGAATGCCTATGGCAGAAAATACGAAAGACAACGTGTTCTCCTCAATGAACTCTTTATTTCAATGTGTCTCCTCTCCAACACTGCTGTCCCCGGCGCATGCCGGTGTGAATTTCCCAATGTTTAAAACAGTTTTGTTGGCACAAAGGCCCGTGCCCAGCCAGAAAACTAGAGACTATATGAAGCTCCACCTCACGTTAGTCGGCTGTGCAATGGAGTGGTGCGAGGAGGAACGAATTCCACCCAAACCTAGTCCAAAATATATATATATATATATATATATATATATATTATTTTTTTAATAATTAAAAAATCGATCCAAATGCCACAGGATCGATTCCAATCCTTAACGATCAATTATCGATTTTCGATAATTGATGAACATCCCTAATATGAACGCCCCCCTCATCACAACATGGCAAGTGGACCTTTTGTGAAAGCTTCGAGTTCACGACTTGTGACATGTCAGGTGAGACTTGCAGAGGCCATGGATGTGGATGGTGAGTTCATATATTGTAATTTTAGCTGTATAGAGCTTTTCATAGTCATTTTATAATATGTCTGAGGAACAATTGATATTCCCAATGGTCACATCTCACTAGCATTAGCTAAAGCTAATTAGCATTAGCTAAATTGCCTCAGTGGCTTCTAGTCAACTGTGCATGCTCACATGACGTGACCACTTGAATGCCAAGCATATCATGTACAGTACACGACTTCCCAACTCGTAAATGCGAGTTCACAAGTTCCGTTTGAAGGCAGCATTAAGGCCGTTTCACACCGGTGCGGATCTCCGTGCGAATAATCGGCACAGACATTCGCAATTTTCTTTTTTAATTAGTTGTAATTGAAGCTTGCACACCGCGGCCGAACATTCGTGCGGCATTTTATTTTTCCGGATAGACATTGACGTCCGCGGATTTCCGCCTGCGGAAAATACGTTTGACCAATGAAATCCTTTGTTTACAGCTGACGTCATACCTCCACTACTCTTGCCGAACCTCATCAATTTGGTTTCTCAACATCCAATTTTATATGACAAACACCATGACGATCAACACCGAAATTAAGGACAATAGATCTTCAGATCGCCCAGCAGCTGGGATTCACTGAAGATGGTAATGTTGCTGAAACGAATTCCTACTTGCTAACCTTGTAAACCACTGTTGTAAATGGATGGAGCTAATGTTAGCCACTTGTATCCAAATGCTAACTAGCAGTTTAACATCAAAATTGGGGTCCGCTGCTCCTGCCTCCATTTCACTGAAATGGACGGCAATTTCACTGCCTCCAGTTGCTTTTCATGGCTCGTCTCGCTGCTGTGTCTGTCTGTCTGTGTCTGACGTTAGCCGACTGGTAGCTAGCTTGCGCAAGTAGATGGTGCTGTCCTACTAGACGGGAGCCGGGGAGGGACATTAACTACTGGTTACACTGAACACTGTTTTTCCGCTGCGGAAAATTAATGTGGGACTGCGAATAATTCGCACCGGACCTGTGTGTATAGGTTGCAATGTGGAAAATTCGCACGGAATTTCGTACCACATTCCGCCTCTGCATTCGCACCGCATCTGTGTGAAACAGCCTTTAGTCTCTTGGCTATGATAAGAGAAGATATAAGAGAAGGTAATTCTTCACCGGATATGATAAGATAGAAGAGAACCTAAGGGCGAGGAAAAGTGAAATGTCTCCTGAATGGAGGAAATGACATTTGGAGATAATCCTTAGTGTTTCTTCAAACCTCCTTAGAGCTCCAGATCATTGGGGTTTATCTCATTGAAATACTGTCAGGTAAGCTGCCCAACACAATAAAACAGACTAAATTCATTTTAAAATGCTTTGTCGTGATCTAAACCTTTTGGCACTCATTGTATTACACTGTGTGGAAAGCCCCATCATGGCAGGTTCAGAAAAACACTTCTTTCACACTCGCACTCTGATTTCCAAAGACTATTTGGCATCAAGTCTGGTAAAACATGGCAGAGAGGACAGACCCTCAGAAAACCCCCCAGGCAGGCGATGGAGTGGAACCTGCGGGTCAAAAGTAAGGTCGGGAGGTGGAGGAGAGCCAAGGAAAACATGGGGGAGTGTTCCGAAATGGAGAGGAACCACTTGGAAAGTCCTGAAGACACATGGCAGGGAGCAGGACCTGCTGGAGGAGCATGACAGGAGAGCGAGAAGCCAAAAGTAGTTTGTCTAATGAGTCGAGCGAGATCCACACTGAGCCATTCACAGCTTCATAGTTTATTCAGATCACGTGTTACTCATCACAAGGCTGATATACTATTATGGATGAGCCAATCTCTCTACTAAAGCAAGGAATATCTGTCTGTCTGTCTGTCTGTCTGTCTGTCTGTCTGTCTGTCTGTCTGTCTGTACCATGGAGGTCTAAGAGACTGGAGACGTCTGTATGTATGTCTGTACCATGGAGGTCTAAGAGACTGGAGACGTCTGTATGTCTGTCTGTACCATGGAGGTCTAAGAGACTGGAGACGTCTGTATGTCTGTCTGTACCATGGAGGTATAAGAGACTGGAGACGTCTGTATGTATGTCTGTACCATGGAGGTCTAAGAGACTGGAGACGTCTGTATGTATGTCTGTACCATGGAGGTCTAAGAGACTGGAGACGTCTGTATGTCTGTCTGTACCATGGAGGTCTAAGAGACTGGAGACGTCTGTATGTCTGTCTGTACCATGGAGGTATAAGAGACTGGAGACGTCTGTATGTATGTCTGTACCATGGAGGTCTAAGAGACTGGAGACGTCTGTATGTATGTCTGTACCATGGAGGTATAAGAGACTGGAGACGTCTGTATGTATGTCTGTACCATGGAGGTATAAGAGACTGGAGACGTCTGTATGTATGTCTGTACCATGGAGGTATAAGAGACTGGAGACGTCTGTATGTATGTCTGTACCATGGAGGTATAAGAGACTGGAGACGTCTGTATGTATGTCTGTACCATGGAGGTCTAAGAGACTGGAGACGTCTGTATGTCTGTCTGTACCATGGAGGTCTAAGAGACTGGAGATGTCGGAAAATAGGCGTGAATCCTGAACGATCGCTTGAGCAAGGTGTGAGCGTGGCTTCAGCGTGACACGCGCGCGGGTGGTGTGAACGGCCTCGCCTGTTAACAAGGACGCCTAAATTAAATGTATGGGGTCAGCGTAGGTTGAGCTTAGGTTGAGCGTATGGTGTGAACGGGGGCTTAGAGTCACATCCTGTATCTGTATCGCCACTGCCACGCCCCCCTTAGGAGACTGGTCAGCCAATGAAGTGTCACACCATTGACAGACAGCCAATCACAAGCTGATTTAGGAGACCGGAACAGTACAATTTGTAAGTGGTGCAGC
>NC_139646.1:29382035-29393758 GCF_964638095.1 Poromitra crassiceps | reverse complement strand
TGATACAAGGATGCTGCTTCATTCATTGAAATACCTTTTCTCCTCCAACGTGCATCAATAAGCTATTTACTTTTGTTTAAGTAACATTATTTTGAAAGTTTTAACCGGAAGTTTTCCAGCTCTTCCCGAAAATGGTGGCTGGAGATATTCTCCCGAATGAGAAGCACGCTTCTTCATAGCGCACGCCCGATAAAACTCATTCAAAACGTTGCACTACTTTACTGACTACACTGTCGTTTCCCATAACGTTAGTCACAAGAAATGTGGAGAAAGAATCACTTTTTGGGAGACAATCGCATCATGGTGATCACTATTCAGCAACAATGGACATGTATTGGAAATCAAATGCCTTCGCTTGTTTCACAACTTGTCTGCTCCAAAGCGCTAATCCAACCATCGGAGATACTGTCTAAAGGTAGGCTTTAGATGTTAGCTTAGCGTCACCTAATATCACAGTCAGTCCCTCTCCTGACAAAAATGCTCCAGGTAGCGCTTTTTCCATGCAAAAATGCAAACGTTATGTGTGAACAGCCCGATACACAGCAGATTACCGCTGCTCAGTCATTACCATAGTAATCACACAGCCTGCGCCCCCAGCGCGAGTACTCGAGCACTCGTTCATAATAGAAGGAGAGTACTCGACTATTTAAATTGCTTAAAATGCCCATCCCTAATAACCGCATCTCTTTTAGACACTTGACACACATGCATACAGTAGCCTACATTAACTTAACTTAAATAAATAAACAATCAAAATGTACAATCCAAAACGAGAGAGAATGAGAGAGAGAGAGAGAGAGAGAACCAGAACGAGAGAGAGAGAGATGATGCTATAGTTTTACTTACTTCACATGCCTATTATTTAACTTGGAGCCTCATAACACAAATGACTGACTCATGAAGGCGTGGTGACTAGTGTCCCATGAAACAACAAAGTGAAGTTTAACTCCAGCAGCGTCCATCGGCCTACTGATTCTTGTTTAGGAAGATAAGCATGTTAACATGCTGTGGGGTGAGACGCGAACGCAGCTTATTGACAGTCAGTCCAGCAGCAGAGAAGACGCGCTCTGAAGGGACCGAAGTTGCAGGAATGCACAGGTATCGTCCCGCTAACTTCGCCAGCCTGGGGAACCTGCCTTCATTCACTTTCCACCACTCTGCAGCGCTGCACTCCAGGGACAGGGGAGTCTCCCTCATGAAGTTGGTAACTTCGTCTTGCATCCCAGCGTCGTTGCGACAAGTGGAGTATTCCTTCCCAAGCAGCATGGCCATAGCAGAGGCTGGCGTGGCTGGGCCGACCGCCTCCTCTGTGTCGGACTCAGAGTCATCAGACAACGCCACCGCATCATCTCCCCCAGCCTGTGGGAGAGCCGCCTCGCCCGCATCCAGTGCCTCTCCAAGTTGAACCAGCCTCGCATTTGCAGCCACTCTCTGTTTTGGTGTCAGAAAGCTCAGGTGTTTGTGCCGGGCATCTAGCATCGATGCAATCACGGGGGCAGATGACACCACATCATCAGTCTGAAGCTGTACAAAAAATAAAGTGAAAAAGAAAAATCAATAATCAGAAGAAATGCTGTATATATATATATATATATATATTATATAATGTAAATATAATTACTTCTTATTCTTAATTATGGATGGACAACATCACGTCACCTAAATGGTTTCTCTCAGACTCTTACCTTCATGCGCTTGATGAGGGAGTTCCGCACTTTTGTCTTGAATTCGACCACTCTGGGCACGTCTCCTTCTTCCTCCCCGAGATGATTGTTGATGAGCCCGAAGGTCACTGGATATGTGTTTGAAACCGATACTTCCTTCTCTGAAGACATGAGAGTTGTGGCACACTTCAGTGCTGCCAACACAGGCTGTGTGTCTTCCATCAGCTGCCAGTACTCTTCTTTCAGCTCCAGCACCCTGGCATCTTGCAGCTTGGTCACCGTCCGATCCGACAAGACAGCGACAACCGCCCACCGCTCGATCACCAGCCGGTTGAACATGGCGCAGACGGAGTTCCACCTGGTTTTACATGATTGAACAAGCTTGTGATGCTCCTTTTTATTCGGGTTCATCTGTTGCTGTTTGGCCAGCAGCGCGTTGCTTGCCACAGCGCTGTGATTGAAGTGGCTAACGAGTTTGCCAGCAGCAGAGATGACACGGTGCAAGTATATCGCAAATCCATCGTTAATGGCCAACTGCAGCGTATGCGCAAAGCACGGAACAGATAGCCAGTTGACTCTGGTGGGGTCGTTGGCAGCGGTGATATTGGCGGCATTGTCGTGGACGCATGCTTGAACCTTGCCTTCAATTCCCCACTCCTCCACAGCTTGGTTCAGCTTTTCAGCAATGTGGTCGGCTGTATGGCGGCCTGGCAGGCTTTCAGTGAGCAGGACCGCTGACTTCATTTTCCAGCCGTCATCAAAGTAGTGACATGTGATGGTGATGTAGCTTTGCGTGGTCAAGGCGGTCCAGCAGTCAGTGGTTAGCGCAACACACTGGGCTGTGGCTAGCTGGACAAACAGCTCTTGCTTTCGCTTTAGAAAGCGCTTTTCAATCCGCCTGGTAATGGTGCTTCGCGAGGGAAGCTCATACAATGGCTCAATCACGTTCATCAGGTGTTGAAAACCGTTGCCCTCAACGATATTTATGGGCAGCAAATCTGTCTCGATGAGGTTGCATACGGCCTGGGTGATTTTTTCTGTACGCCGGCCATCACATCTCCTCCCCGCTAACGCCGCAGCGATGGTGGGCTGAGACGACAACGAGGCGGCGGCGTCATCTTCCTGGTTAACCAGCCTCGGATGTACGCTGTTCAAGTGGTGAATCATTGGCGTCGTATCGTGTTGTACTTATAAACTACATCACAGTTCTTGCAATATACGAGGTCGTCTTTTAACTCGAAATGGTCCCACACAAAACTTCGCTTTGCACGCTTCATTTCCTCTGTCTGCTGTGTTCGTCTCACTTCAGTTCTTCTCGCTCAATTAGACCACACCCATACCCCCACCCACAGAGGTGTTCTGTTCATTGTTCTCTGTCTGTCCAATTGCGCCCTCTCCTGGTTGCAACCGCTAGTGAAAATCAAATTTGATAGTTATAGCAGTTTGATTTGACCAATTTTTTTTTTTTTTTAATCGATCCAAATGCCACAGGATCGATTCCAATCCTTAACGATCGATTATCGATTTTCGATAATTGATGAACATCACTCACACACACACACACACACACACACCACACACACACACACACACACACACACACACTCACACTCTCACACACACACACACACACACACACACACACACACACACACACACACACACACATAATGCATACAAGTGGAATAAACGCTAAACACTAAAGTGGGCACTTACTGTATGCTGTATGGCTTCAGGTTTTCGTAAGAAGAGTAAAGAAACTACTCACAAAAAATGACAATAAAATGAACAAAAGACAACAAGAATAAAACGTCTCTATGTTTAGAGACAGCCATTAGACCACAGTTTGTATAGGCATTCAATGACGTTCATCATGTCTTCGTAACAATTAGACAGTTTTTGTTTTCTTGTGTTCAGACATATAGGTTTAATAGATGTTGTTTTACCTTGACAGTCTCGGCGATAGCTCTCGCCTTCCTCAGAAGCAGTCTACTGACAGCTGGGTATGACGTGTCAACCAGTCGTTTTTATACGACTGGACCAGCGATTTTTCTCCCGGGCGAATATACGCTCAATCGCTCGTTTGCATTGACTTTGTATGTAAACTCGATGCCAGCGAAAAACTTTAATAGGTCGGTGTGAACGCACCTTTACCCAAAATGCAACTTGTTTTGTGGCTGCATTGCATTAGCATCTCCTGCTCCTGTGGCTGGAGTGGAATTTGTCTCCCCTCTTCTATGATGGATTTGTCCCTGGATGATTGTTGTGATGTCTTGGTGTAAAATACTCTTTGGGACTGACAGCAGAACAAAAGATGTTTCAGATCACTCAAACATGCTGGTTATCTGAGGGACTGACAGTAGAACAAAATATGTTTCAGATCACTCAAACATGCTGGTTATCTGAGGGACTGACAGTAGAACAAAAGATGTTTCAGATCACTCAAACATGCTGGTTATCTGAGGGACTGACAGTAGAACAAAATATGTTTCAGATCACTCAAACATGCTGGTTATCTGAGGGACTGACAGCAGAACAAAATATGTTTCAGATCGCTCAAACATGCTGGTTATCTGAGGGACTGACAGCAGAACAAAAGATGTTTCAGATCACTCAAACATGCTGGTTATCTGAGGGACTGACAGCAGAACAAAAGATGTTTCAGATCACTCAAACATGCTGGTTATCTGAGGGACTGACAGTAGAACAAAAGATGTTTCAGATCACTCAAACATGCTGGTTATCTGAGGGACTGACAGCAGAACAAAAGATGTTTCAGATCGCTCAAACATGCTGGTTATCTGAGGGACTGACAGCAGAACAAAAGATGTTTCAGATCACTCAAACATGCTGGTTATCTGAGGGACTGACAGCAGAACAAAAGATGTTTCAGATCACTCAAACATGCTGGTTATCTGAGGGACTGACAGCAGAACAAAAGATGTTTCAGATCGCTCAAACATGCTGGTTATCTGAGGGACTGACAGCAGAACAAAAGATGTTTCAGATCACTCAAACATGCTGGTTATCTGAGGGACTGACAGCAGAACAAAAGATGTTTCAGATCACTCAAACATGCTGGTTATCTGAGGGACTGACAGCAGAACAAAAGATGTTTCAGATCACTCAAACATGCTGGTTATCTGAGGGACTGACAGCAGAACAAAAGATGTTTCAGATCACTCAAACATGCTGGTTATCTGAGGGACTGACAGCAAAACAAAAGATGTTTCAGATCGCTCAAACATGCTGGTTATCTGAGGGACTGACAGCAGAACAAAAGATGTTTCAGATCACTCAAACATGCTGGTTATCTGAGGGACTGACAGCAGAACAAAAGATGTTTCAGATCACTCAAACATGCTGGTTATCTGAGGGACTGACAGTAGAACAAAATATGTTTCAGATCACTCAAACATGCTGGTTATCTGAGGGACTGACAGTAGAACAAAATATGTTTCAGATCACTCAAACATGCTGGTTATCTGAGGGACTGACAGTAGAACAAAAGATGTTTCAGATCACTCAAACATGCTGGTTATCTGAGGGACTGACAGCAGAACAAAAGATGTTTCAGATCACTCAAACATGCTGGTTATCTGAGGGACTGACAGTAGAACAAAATATGTTTCAGATCACTCAAACATGCTGGTTATCTGAGGGACTGACAGCAGAACAAAAGATGTTTCAGATCGCTCAAACATGCTGGTTATCTGAGGGACTGACAGTAGAACAAAAGATGTTTCAGATCGCTCAAACATGCTGGTTATCTGAGGGACTGACAGCAGAACAAAAGATGTTTCAGATCACTCAAACATGCTGGTTATCTGAGGGACTGACAGTAGAACAAAAGATGTTTCAGATCACTCAAACATGCTGGTTATCTGAGGGACTGACAGCAGAACAAAAGATGTTTCAGATCGCTCAAACATGCTGGTTATCTGAGGGACTGACAGTAGAACAAAAGATGTTTCAGATCACTCAAACATGCTGGTTATCTGAGGGACTGACAGCAGAACAAAATATGTTTCAGATCACTCAAACATGCTGGTTATCTGAGGGACTGACAGTAGAACAAAATATGTTTCAGATCACTCAAACATGCTGGTTATCTGAGGGACTGACAGCAGAACAAAAGATGTTTCAGATCGCTCAAACATGCTGGTTATCTGAGGGACTGACAGCAGAACAAAAGATGTTTCAGATCACTCAAACATGCTGGTTATCTGAGGGACTGACAGCAGAACAAAAGATGTTTCAGATCACTCAAACATGCTGGTTATCTGAGGGACTGACAGTAGAACAAAAGATGTTTCAGATCACTCAAACATGCTGGTTATCTGAGGGACTGACAGCAGAACAAAAGATGTTTCAGATCACTCAAACATGCTGGTTATCTGAGGGACTGACAGCAGAACAAAAGATGTTTCAGATCACTCAAACATGCTGGTTATCTGAGGGACTGACAGCAGAACAAAAGATGTTTCAGATCACTCAAACATGCTGGTTATCTGAGGGACTGACAGCAGAACAAAAGATGTTTCAGATCACTCAAACATGCTGGTTATCTGAGGGACTGACAGCAGAACAAAAGATGTTTCAGATCGCTCAAACATGCTGGTTATCTGAGGGACTGACAGTAGAACAAAAGATGTTTCAGATCACTCAAACATGCTGGTTATCTGAGGGACTGACAGCAGAACAAAATATGTTTCAGATCACTCAAACATGCTGGTTATCTGAGGGACTGACAGCAGAACAAAAGATGTTTCAGATCGCTCAAACATGCTGGTTATCTGAGGGACTGACAGTAGAACAAAAGATGTTTCAGATCACTCAAACATGCTGGTTATCTGAGGGACTGACAGCAGAACAAAAGATGTTTCAGATCACTCAAACATGCTGGTTATCTGAGGGACTGACAGTAGAACAAAAGATGTTTCAGATCGCTCAAACATGCTGGTTATCTGAGGGACTGACAGCAGAACAAAAGATGTTTCAGATCGCTCAAACATGCTGGTTATCTGAGGGACTGACAGTAGAACAAAAGATGTTTCAGATCACTCAAACATGCTGGTTATCTGAGGGACTGACAGCAGAACAAAAGATGTTTCAGATCGCTCAAACATGCTGGTTATCTGAGGGACTGACAGTAGAACAAAAGATGTTTCAGATCACTCAAACATGCTGGTTATCTGAGGGACTGACAGCAGAACAAAATATGTTTCAGATCACTCAAACATGCTGGTTATCTGAGGGACTGACAGCAGAACAAAAGATGTTTCAGATCACTCAAACATGCTGGTTATCTGAGGGACTGACAGTAGAACAAAAGATGTTTCAGATCACTCAAACATGCTGGTTATCTGAGGGACTGACAGTAGAACAAAAGATGTTTCAGATCACTCAAACATGCTGGTTATCTGAGGGACTGACAGCAGAACAAAAGATGTTTCAGATCGCTCAAACATGCTGGTTATCTGAGGGACTGACAGCAGAACAAAAGATGTTTCAGATCGCTCAAACATGCTGGTTATCTGAGGGACTGACAGCAGAACAAAAGATGTTTCAGATCACTCAAACATGCTGGTTATCTGAGGGACTGACAGCAGAACAAAAGATGTTTCAGATCGCTCAAACATGCTGGTTATCTGAGGGACTGACAGCAGAACAAAAGATGTTTCAGATCACTCAAACATGCTGGTTATCTGAGGGACTGACAGCAGAACAAAAGATGTTTCAGATCGCTCAAACATGCTGGTTATGTCTTCAGAAAAGTGGTCAATGACTTTGCCGTGTTGTGAAATATAAATGAGCACAACAGTCGACATGTGACTTTGGCTGTCCAATCAGCTCTGTCAAACCGTTTGACAGCCAAACTCACACATGAGGTCAAGACAAATGAGTGTGTGTTAGTTACAGTGTTACTGTAGGAAGTTAGACTTCTGGCATTGTTCCCTCTCGTGTGTGTGTGTGTGTGTGTGTGTGTGTGTGTGTGTGTGTGTGTGTGTGTGTGTGTGTGTGTGTGTGTGTGTGTGTGTGTGTGTGTGTGTGCGTGCGTGCGTGCGTGCCTGTGTGTGTGTGTTAGCCCTGGGTTGGCTCAACATTGACCTCACGGTTGGGAAATGAATGGCACACACACAAACACACACGCAAAAACTAATAGCTCAGACCCCCCACAAATACCAGGTCAAGGTTGTGAGTGCTTATGCATTTTCTCTCTCTCTTTCTCCCCCTCTTTCTCCCTCTCCCCCTCTCTCACCCCCTCTCTCCTTCTCCCTCCCGCTCTCTCCCTCCTTCTCTCTCCCTCTATCTCTCTCTCCCCCTCTGTACAAACACTAATAGCTCAGACCCCCCACAGATACCAGGTCAAGGTTGTGAGTGCTTATGCATTTTCTCTCTCTTTCTCCCCCTCTTTCTCCCTCTCCCCCTCTCTCCCTCTCTCTCCATCTATCTCTCTCTCCCCCTCTGTATCTCCCCCCCGCTCCCTCTCTCTCTCTCTCTCTCTCTCTCTCTCTCTCTCTCTCTCTCTCTCTCTCTCAGTGTGTGTGTGTGTGTGTCAGTGTTTGTGTGTGTTCCTAATTGGAATGCTATGCTTTTGGTCATGGCCGTCTGTGGAATTTGAGCTGATATGAAAATAATTGGCGGAGTTTGGTTTGATCAGTGGCCATAACGAGTGCTGGTGTTTTCACAGGGTCAGTAGCGTCATAACGAGCGCTGGTGTTTTCACAGGGTCGGTAGCATCATACAAAACGCTCAACTGTTTACACTCAACCTCTTCAAACCACACGCTTCAACCTGGACTAAATGTCTCGTTTTGTGTCAGTGGGTGTGGTTAAATTCATCTGTCATGTCATCAAATTGTCACAGTGTTTGTGTGTCTATGTGGGAGGAGGGCCTGTAGTGTGCGGTGTGTGTGTGTGTGTGTGTGTGTGTGTGTGTGTGTGTGTGTGTGTGTGTGTTTGCCTAACATGCAGACATGTAAATCCCTGATTAGCTCTCTAACATAAACTTATTTCACTGACTGAACATAGGAATACCAGACGCAGGAGGTGCTGTGTTGTGTGTGTGTGTGTGTGTGTGTGTGTGTGTGTGTGTGTGAGTGTGTGAGTGTGAGTGAGTGTGAGTGTGTGTGTGTGTGTGTGTGTGTGTGTGTGTGTGTGTGTGTGTGTTGGCATCAGACAACTCTATAGAGACCCCAGACATTCAAAACACTGATATTTTCTTTTCGTTAAAATTAATTTGTTTTCGATCATGTAATAGTTTTTTAATATTATGTTGCAAGTAAACGTTCATTTTAGACCAGATTTAGGCTATTTCATGTATATGATTGTGGACAGCAGCCAGAGGCAGAATAGCCAGGACGAGCCATAGAATAGGGTGTTGTTTCTGTTGTATTGTATTGTATTGTATTGTATGCTTTGAATGGATTATTGTTATTATTTGGTTTTCTGAGGTAGAGACCCTGAATAAGCCCTTCCAGGATGTCCTGTCTCTACCCACACATTATTTTCCCTGTTTGCATTTTTTAACCCCCATCTTTTTTTTCATTTTTTATTTTGTGCAAATAAAAAATAAAATAAATAAATGTGTGCACAAAGTGAGGATTTGCAGGACAGGTGAGCTTGTATTTACAAGGCTACACATGAAAAAGCATCAGTAAAGAAGAATCAAGAATAAGAAGATACAACACACGTTCAAAAACCAGTCCAAGAAAGGCTTTGCACTATATGACTGCAGCGTAGGCAGCCTGGATTCTTTTAGAAGCTTTTTAAAACTCTTCAGGGAAAATGCAAATAGCTTTTTTTTCTACCATCAAAGTACACACGTCTTTGCTCTTTACGGCCAACATTTCATCAAAGGTAAGCTCAAGTAACGTTAACGGGGTATTACTCATTATTGTAACGTTACTTGAGCTTACCTTTGATGAAATGTTGGCCGCAAAGACGTGTGTACTTTGATGGTAGAAAAAAAAGCTATTTGCATTTCCCCTGCCCAGCGACTGAACCACTCGCACAAATCCACAACCTCCTCCTTTCTTTCTCCGACGGGATTCTGTGAAAGCACAAGCCAGGCGTGTCTCCTCGTCGGTTTAGTGCAACCGATAGCACAACAGGTAGGCTATCCGGCACTTTATCTGAACAAACGCAGCGTGAGAAACTAGACGACACGGCTGGCAAGTTTTTTTTTTGACCGCCAGGTGGGCGTTCCCGGCAGCACGTAACGCCCCTTGAAAGCTATGAATAGGGCCTGGTTGATACAGTCATATATGCACCATCAGCTAAGACACCAAGTGATGCAGCGGAGATCATCTCCTCAATGTGTCAGTGGCTTCACCTTGAACATGACAAAGACAAAGACTGTCTCCATGTGCTTTTGCATCAGAAATCACCCTGAACAAACAACTCACAGTCACAATACAGGGAGAGGAATAAAGATGTAGCTATTCATTATGTAATAAGGTTGATTCATTCATTTAAAAACTATGTTGTTGGATTTGCTTGGTTTGTTGGTTAACTGTACTTGGTTCATTCATATAAAACCTTGCCTGGAAAGCTGACTTTAACTACATATCAAAGCTAGAATCACATAGGTCGAATTATGCACACCAACATGCACGCACACACACACACACACACACACGATACGATACGATAAGATACGATACAATATACTTTATTGTCAGTTCACACTGAAATTTGTCTTGCAAGACAGCAGCAGTCCCATGCACAAACACATGACAAAGAGAACAAAACCAAAAATACATACACACATACAGCACACAGAGAGCACTGGTCACTGCTCCACTGACCCTCGGCCATGTTTTTGATTAAGCCTCAGGATCGACTGATGTATAAAGGGCTTTCTTAGTCTGACCTTCTTCTGACCACACACACACACACACACACGTGCATGTGTGCATGTGTGTGCATGTGTGCATGTGTGTGCATGTGTGCATGTGTGTGCATGTGTGTGCACGCGCACACACACACACACACACACACACACACACACACACACACACACACACACACACACACACACACACACACACACACAGGCTATAGGGTCATTGACCTGTTTCCTTGGTCCCAGTCTAATTAATGGTGTCTCAGTGTCAACTTGCCAACAAAGGAGGCTTATCTCTCCACCACCATGCTTTCCCTCCAGCCACTGTGTGTGTGTGTGTGTGTGTGTGTGTGTGTGTGTGTGTGTGTGTGTGTGTGTGTGTGTGTGTGTGCGTGTGTGTTACGTGTGTGTGTGCGTGTGTGTGCGAGAGAGAGGTATGGTTCTTGAAAGACAATAGCATCATTAGAAATGCATTTGTCTATTTCCTATATGAGAGCCAAAGCCCCACCCCTTCCGGTCGGGCCCTATGCAAAGCAGAAAAAACATGAATGGTGGTGAACGGTGTTTGAATTGAGCCATAAGGTTAATGATGTTTGTCAATTTAAAAGATAACTTTGCAAGTCAAGAAAGTCGCAGTTTGTTGTAAGACTGTTGCACTATAAGTTATAAATCAGAAAGACGACACACCTGTCTGTGGTACAACTCTGCTCAGTTAACTCATTCATGGCCAGTTTAGGACTGCCAATATTTAGCACAGGCCAAAGATTTTCATAATTGTTGGTCATCTTTCAAGACCCACAGTAAATTATCTATTAGCACCAAAGTGATTTGCAATACCTCAAAATGAAGATGTACGTCTCTGGGTTCACCAGGGGGAAAAAAGTGAGCTTTTAGCATGTTCTGTACTCTACTTATAGCCATTTATATACACCCTGTTTTCACCAAAAAGGTCTCTCTGAGAAGATAAATTGCAGAAAATGGCATTTTTCTAAATCACACAATCTCAGGCAGAACTCGCTCTCAATTCTTTTATTTTGAACTGTATTGACATCAGACATGTAAATATTATTCGTTATGACACAAATGAAAAAAAAAATATATATATATATATATATATATATATACATGATGTGCTTTTTTTACATTCAACAATACAGTTTACTCAGTGTGAGTGAGTGTGATCATAGAATAGAATGCAGAGATCAGTGT
>NC_139646.1:29372035-29377035 GCF_964638095.1 Poromitra crassiceps | reverse complement strand
AGGCCAAACAAGCTACAGCTCAGACAATCTGACTACTCTAACCAGGCCAAACAAGCTACAGCTCAGACAATCTGACTACTCTAACCAGGCCAAACAAGCTACAGCTCAGACAATCTGACTACTCTAACCAGGCCAAACAAGCTACAGCTCAGACAATCTGACTACTCTAACCAGGCCAAACAAGCTACAGCTCAGACAATCTGACTACTCTAACCAGACCAAACAAGCTACAGCTCAGACAATCTGACTACTCTAACCAGGCCAAACAAGCTACAGCTCAGACAATCTGACTACTCTAACCAGGCCAAACAAGCTACAGCTCAGACAATCTGACTACTCTAACCAGGCCAAACAAGCTACAGCTCAGACAATCTGACTACTCTAACCAGACCAAACAAGCTACAGCTCAGACAATCTGACTACTCTAACCAGACCAAACCAAACAAGCTACAGCTCAGACAATCTGACTACTCTAACCAGACCAAACCAAACAAGCTACAGCTCAGACAATCTGACTACTCTAACCAGGCCAAACAAGCTACAGCTCAGACAATCTGACTACTCTAACCAGACCAAACAAGCTACAGCTCAGACAATCTGACTACTCTAACCAGGCCAAACAAGCTACAGCTCAGACAATCTGACTACTCTAACCAGGCCAAACAAGCTACAGCTCAGACAATCTGACTACTCTAACCAGGCCAAACAAGCTACAGCTCAGACAATCTGACTACTCTAACCAGACCAAACAAGCTACAGCTCAGACAATCTGACTACTCTAACCCATTAACCAGAACTAACGAGCACACAAGGAATCTAACTCATCTACAGCCTAGTCTGCCCTGTCCTCACCTACTCTCATCTAATCTTAGTGAGTGGGGGTGATGTATTTTAGTTATTTCAGTTTTAGTTATTTTAGTAATTTGAAGCGTAAATGTGTGTTTTATGTGATTTTCAGAAAACGCTTTAAAAGTCATAAAAGTGGTCCTCATTTTGTGATGATTATCTTGCAGAACACAAAGTGCATGGTTTCATAAACCGCACATTTCATGCATTTAACCAAAAATTCCCATACAAAAATCCCTATATATAATAATACTATATATACTATACTAGAAGTACTACTCTTCAACAATATGACTTTTACAATCGCACATCAATTGAAACTGAGCTCGCAGAGGAAATCAACATGGTGCAGTCACGTTTAACCTGCCCTCCCTCCCCCCTCTCCCTCCCTCTCTCTCTCTCTTTCTCTCCCTCCCTCCCTCCCTCCCTCTCTCTCTCTCCCTCTCTCTCTCTCGCTCCCTCTCTCTCGTCTGTTCCCGCTCTCTCTCCCGCTATGTCTCTGTCTGGTGGATGCTGTGCTGTTGACTCACATGATGTAAAGTAGCAGAGATCTGTGGGTGGACGAGCGCGACATGTCAAGGTACCTACAATTCACAAATGCCACTTTACATGTTTCAAAATAAGAGCGAACAGTGAAGTTTGATCATAAATAAATAAATAAATAAATAAGATCCATGGTTTCTTGCATCTTATTTACTTTTTCCTAGTTAAATAAAGTAGCCTATACATAGGCTAAACTAAGTCAACTAAATGATTAGAATCCACCCTACTGCCTTCCAACTCCAACGATTATTTGGCCAGATGCTGACATGACATGGCTTTTCAAAACTTACCTTGTAATAATTATGCTAGGCTTGTAGGCCAGGCCTTAGCCTACTACGTTTTGGGGAGGGGAAAAGTAAAACCCATTGGAGTTTCAAATGTGTGACCTTGTGTCAATAAGTTCAAAGTAGCCTAGCTCAAGGGGACAAGGGGGGTGAGGGAGTCTGTGACAATGTAGGGGCCGATAGAAACCTGATACAATAAACACGTGGAGCGACAACTTTTGGGCTTTTATTTTGAAGGCACATCACTTATTTTCCAGTGCGGTTGCTGCTAAACATAGGCAACTTGACGCAGCTGGACTGAGACTGACTGTGAGCGGGTTGATCTGTCTGCTTCTGACTGGGCTCTCATGAGCAACATGCTGCAACCCCTCAGTGGAAGTGGACCCTGAAGGAGAGACAGCAGGGAAGGAGAGAGAGAGAGAGAGAGAGAGAGAGAGAGAGAGAGAGAGAGAGAGAGAGAGAGAGAGAGAGAGAGAGAGAGAGAGAGAGAGAGAGAGAGAGAGAGAGAGAGAGAGAGAGAGAGAGAGAGAGATACACTTTGGCCAAAGGAATTTTATTATTGGCAGAAAGAGAGAGGAGCAAAACACAAGGGATATATATATATTTTGTATTTTATTTTTGCACTTTTTTTCCTGTGGATTATATCTATTTTTTATTTATATTTTTTACCTGAGGACTTTTTTAAACATGCACCTATTGGGAATATCTCTTGTATTTGCCTATTTTCTCTATAACAACCTGGCCAGCGACTTCAGCCGTTCAGACTATGATGACTATTATGAGCAGGAGCAAATGGACGAGCCGGTGAGTGTTTATGAACCTGTCTGTCTGTCTGTCTGTCTGTCTGTCTGTCTGTCTGTCTGTGTCTGTCTCTGTCTGTCTGTCTGTGTCTGTCTGTCTGTCTGTCTGTGTCTGTCTCTCTGTCTGTGTCTGTCTGTCTGTCTGTCTGTCTGTCTGTCTCTCTCTGTCTGTCTGCGTCTGTCTGTCTGTCAGTGTGTCAGTGTGTCTGTCTCTGTCTGTCTGTCAGTGTGTCTGTCTGTGTCTGTCAGTCTGTCTGTCACGGTCTGTCTGTCTGTCAGTCTGTCTGTCTGTCTCTCAGTCTGTCTCTCCTCTGCATGCACACAGCAGCTATAACCTACATGTGTCTGTCATTCACCTGATTCAGTGAGGATCTGTCCTTGTTAACAGGCGAAGCCGTTCACACCAGCCGCGTGCGTGCTTTGCTCAAGGCACGCTCAAGCCACACTCAAACGATTGTTCAGGAGGGGCCCTTTATACACGAGGACGGTTTCCTATGGTGACGGGGAATTATTTGATCGTTAGTGCCTCCCTTTTAGACGGCGACGGCGAATTCGCGCTTAGGAAACGACACATTTTGAAAGCACCCTCCAGAGTGAAATTCTTGGTGACGCTCCCCGCTGATCGCTCCATGTAATCACTTTGAGACGGCTCATTTCAGAAACTCTGACGTGCCTGCTGCACACGCGACACACGCCATTACGTCATAGCCGTAGACGTTTCGGCTTCGAAATTGTAAAATGGTAATCCACGGAGCAGATAGTAAGTGAATACAATTTCATTCAAGTCTAGAAGTGAGTCGCCTTAAAGTTAATATCCCAGTCTTCTTCTGTTTACCACGGCGGGTATTGTGCTGCGTGTAGGCCTACCATTATTTACTGTGTGTAGCCCTATTGTGTGGAGGCTACACGGCATGGCATGTTTTGCAGTGATCAAGGCAAACTGTGTTGTTTTTGAATGGAGAGACACCTAACGTTAGTCTGGCTGACTGTGACAGAGGAGAGGACAGTAAACTAACGTTAGTCTGGCTGACTGTGAGAGAGGAGAGTACTGTAACCTAACGTTAGTCTGACTGACTGTGACAGAGGAGAGGACAGTAACCTAACGTTAGTCTGACTGACTGTGACAGAGGAGAGGACAGTAACCTAACATTAGTCTGACTGTGAGAGAGGAGAGTACTGTCACTGTAACGTAACGTTAGTCTGACTGTGAGAGAGGAGAGGACTGTAACCTAACGTTAGTCTGACTGACTGTGACAGAGGAGAGGACAGTAACCTAACGTTAGTCTGACTGACTGTGACAGAGGAGAGGACAGTAACCTAACGTTAGTCTGGCTGACTGTGAGAGAGGAGAGGACAGTAACCTAACGTTAGTCTGACTGACTGTGACAGAGGAGAGGACAGTAAACTAACGTTAGTCTGGCTGACTGTGAGAGAGGAGAGGACAGTAACCTAACGTTAGTCTGACTGACTGTGACAGAGGAGAGGACAGTAACCTAACGTTAGTCTGACTGACTGAGAGAGGGAGAGGACTGTAACCTAACGTTAGTCTGGCTGACTGTGAGAGAGGAGAGGACTGTAACCTAACGTTAGTCTGGCTGACTGTGAGAGAGGAGAGGACAGTAACCTAACATTAGTCTGACTGTGAGAGAGGAGAGTACTGTCACTGTAACCTAACGTTAGTCTGACTGTGAGAGAGGAGAGGACTGTAACCTAACGTTAGTCTGACTGTGACAGAGGAGAGGACCGTAACCTAACCTTAGTCTGACTGTGAGAGAGGAGAGGACTGTAAGCTAACGTTAGTCTGACTGTGAGAGAGGAGAGGACTGTAACCTAACGTTAGTCTGACTGACTGTGAGAGAGGAGAGGACTGTAACCTAACGTTATTAGTCCGGAAGCAAACCGGAAGTGCCCAGGAAACCTGTCCAAGTTGTGGAGCGACGAGCAACGCCCCGTTGACCATCACACTGCCACCTAGTGACCTGGCATGTACATTACGGCGTTTAAAAAATTCAACAGCGCTCATGTAAACAGGGAGAAGGTGTGAAGGAAAAGGTGTGAAGGAAACGCTATTGTGACGTTTCTTCCAGAAACTGTCCTCGTGTAAAGGGCCCACTCAGTCCTATTTTTGAATGAATTCAACAGAAGTTGTGGGCGGGTTCAAGGCGCACCAAGCGAGGCGCTTAGGAAAGACAGGGCTTCTGGTGTGACTGGTTAAGCAGAGGGCTTCTGGTGTGACTGGTTAAGCAGAGGGCTTCTGGTGTGACTGGTTAAGCAGAGGGCTTCTGGTGTGACTGGTTAAGCATGAGAATAGCAGTGGAATAGCAGTGCTATAGCATAGCAGTGCTATGGCATAGCACTGCTATGCTATAGCACTGCTATGCTATGCTATGCTATGCGAGGCGAGACCATTCACACCAGCCGCACTGAAGCTACGCTGCAGCGATAGTTTCAGCTTCTGTTCTATTTTTCAAGCGTGCAGCGCGCTGCACCCGAACTGCCAGGCATGAAGTCAATGCAAGTTGTGAGC
>NC_139646.1:29363335-29371835 GCF_964638095.1 Poromitra crassiceps | reverse complement strand
AAATACGTTGTGATGTTATATGGCGTGAAACTGTGGCTGTAACGCATTACTCAAAATAAATAAGGTTACAATAAGCATTTTATTTTGAAAGCAACAAAGCGGATGACGTACTTGGTACATTCTGGCTGACTTGACGCCTGATAGAGTTTAGTCACAAGAAACCCAGGCGTGTTCGTTGAATGGGAGGGAAACACAGCGAGACCGGCCGTGCAGTTCTGCTGGTTGCTGCCAGATCCACATGACGATGCGTGCGTAGATCTTCTACCATTTTTAAAGGGGTGGGGAGTGGGGCGAGTACCCGAACAGCAGAAACGTTACTCGAATACTGACGTTATGAACGAGTGCTCGAGTACCCGAGTACTCGCGCCCATCCCTAGCGGTTATATAATTTGAATTAAGACTACAGTACAGTAAGAAGTGAATGTAGGCTACTGTATGTATGTGTGTAAGTCAAGTGTCTAAAAGATGCGGTTATATAATTTGAATTAAGACTACAGTAAGAGAGGTGTGGCTCAGCTGCGTTAAGCACGCACATATTTTTTGTTTAACAGTTAAACATGCAAACTTGCAGTCTGCAAAGTAAACACCAAATGTCATTAACAGCCTTGTTTAAGAGGAGACACATTGAAATAAAGAGTTCATTGAGGAGAACACGTTGTCTTTCATATTTTCTGCCATAGGCATTCATTTTGTAAAAAAAAAAAAAAAAAAAGATATTGAAAATTTTCTAAGTATTAATAAAATCGATAATCGATAATTGATCGTTAATTCTCACCGATTATCGATTTTGGAAAATTTTCAAAATGAACATCCCTAATCTCTAGTGAGTGTGTGTGTGTGTTTGTGTGTGTGTGTGTGTGTGTGTGTGTGTGTGTGTGTGTGTGTGTGTGTGTGTGTGTGTGTGGGGTGGGGGGGTGTGGGTGGAGGGATGGGGGGTATTTTATACTGATGAACATCTCATGATAATACGCTACCTGGAGAATGGCACACCTAAGCCCCTGGAGGGTTTTTAGGCAATTCTCCTGCACATTCAATGCTGATTATATATTGTATTTTTTGTAATTGTTTTTATATGTGTAAATAAACAACAACAACAACGACAGAGACAGAGCGATAGGGCGAAAATTTGCTCGTCACCCGAGATGAAATATCCCAACTCGAGCGAAATTTCGCTGGCATCAGTCGCTCGCTGTTCAACGCTGATTGGCTGCCGTGTGAGAGTGAGTCAAGGATCACACTGGCTTGGAACAAACTGCTGGTTTATTGTGTGGCAACAAACCGCATTGACAGCTGACACACACACACACACACACACTGGCACACACACACACACACACACACACTGGCACACACACACACACACACACTGGCACACACACACACACACACACACACACACACACACACACACACACACACACACACACACACCACTCCAGCACAATAGGAAACAAGCGACCGAAGCACTGCAAGCACTCACACTCATTTCAGCACCATAGAACATGAACAGCGACCCACAGACACACCTCATGGAAAATAATAATCTATGCCACCGGAATTATTTAGAAGGACAATTACACAATCCAACACCGCCCCCACGTGGCTCAGAGACGCCGCTGCCCCGCTAGTAAGATACTGTACACCCATAATGCAACACAAGCCAAACATAATACACATTGCAAAGACAGCACAAGTGCACACGGTAAAATACAATTCATTGACCACCAACACATAGGCCCACACAGCTATTAAATATAAAAAACATTTGTTTTTCCACTCACCATTGATGTTATTTCTTCTTTATGAGGAAAGTGTCGCCCCTTGAAGCTGTGCGCCTGATGAATTCATCTGCAATGTTATCCAGGGCCCTGGTGAGGGAGGGAACATATGTTGAGGGAACATAGGGTTGAGGGAACATAGTGCTGAGGGAACATAGGGCTGAGGGAACATAGGGCTGAGAGAACATAGGGCTGAGGGAACATAGGGCTGAGGGAACATAGGGCTGAGGGAACATAGGGTTGAGGGAACATAGTGCTGAGGGAACATAGGGTTGAGGGAACATAGTGCTGAGGGAACATAGGGTTGAGGGAACATGGGGTTGAGGGAACATAGGGCTGAGGGAACATAGGGTTGAGGGAACATAGTGCTGAGGGAACATAGGGTTGAGGGAACATAGGGTTGAGGGAACATGGGGTTGAGGGAACATGGGGTTGAGGGAACATAGGGGTGAGGGAACATAGGGTTGAGGGAACATGGGGTTGAGGGAACATAGGGTTGAGGGAACATAGGGTTGAGGGAACATAGTGCTGAGGGAACATAGGGTTGAGGGAACATAGTGCTGAGGGAACATAGGGTTGAGGGAACATAGGGTTGAGGGAACATAGGGTTGAGGGAACATAGGGTTGAGGGAACATAGGGTTGAGGGAACATAGGGTTGAGGGAACATAGGGTTGAGGAAACATGGGGTTGAGGGAACATTGTGCTGAGGGAACATAGGGTTGAGGGAACATAGTGCTGAGGGAACATAGGGTTGAGGGAACATAGGGTTGAGGGAACATAGGGTTGAGGGAACATAGGGTTGAGGGAACATAGGGTTGAGGGAACATAGGGTTGAGGGAACATGGGGTTGAGGGAACATAGGGCTGAGAGAACATAGGGTTGAGGGAACATGGGGTTGAGGGAACATAGTGCTGAGGGAACATAGGTCTGAAGGAACATAGTGTGATTGTGTGTGTGTGTGTGTGTGTGTGTGTGTGTGTGTGTGTGTGTGTGTGTGTTAGTCAGGCTTTTTCCCAGGCATGTTTGCCAGGTCCTGTCAGGGTAATCCTCTGGGAGAAACCAGCCCGGCGATTCTCTCTCTCTCTCTCTCTCTCACACACACACACACACACACCCGTGTGTCTCCTTAATGGGGATAAACCCTGGGTCTTGATACTTTCTGCTCTGCCACAGCCACGTCTCTATAAACACTAGGACGCAAGTTGGGTAGTGAGTCAGTTAAGGAGGCCCCCTACTGTCATGACAGCTGCATTACATGTGGCCTGGTAATAAATAAAGATGAGCTTCTAACACTTTTAATGTTTTTGTGTGTGTGTGTGTGTGTGTGTGTGTGTGTGTGTGTGTGTGTGTGTGTGTGTGTGTGTGTGTGTGTGTGTGTGTGTGTGTAACTACATTTTGGACCAACATTACTAAGTCAGTTGTTTTGGAGACTGGGCCTAGTGACAGAACTCTCATTTAAATCGTAGCATGTTACCAAACAAACTACTGAAGAGCATTTGAACTGGAATGCCCCCTCCATTCAAATTGCCAGGTTAAAAATATGTGTCTTTTGTGCCCATGTACATTCAGCCTTGGTCTATTTGTGTTCATAGTCCGAAACAGGGAATTGAACTTGCGTCTCACAGTGACCACAGGATATGTTTGCTGGTCATAACGATGGCAGGTGTTTGTCTTGCATTGTTTGTGACATGCACGCACGCGCACACGCACGCACGCACACACACACGTACACGCACACGCACACACACACGCACACGCACACGCACACGCACACGCACACGCACACACACACACACAGAGCAGGTGTTGTTTGTCATATACTGTTAGGCCTGGTATGTATTCTTCTTTGTTAACGGTCCCAATGTCACTCATTGTGTCACTGATGGCAAAACAGTGTCAACAGCATTCCATAGATGTGCCACACACTTTGTGACTAAAGAACATTCCTGACATTCCAGGATTGATTGATTTATTTCCTGTTGTCGCTGTGTCACTTCCACATTTACTCCCATGAGTGACGGCTTTCTCCTGTTCATGGACCTTAAAAGGAATAAAATCCACCTGAAAACACTGTTCCAAACCAGTGGGGGGCGACCTTGCATTTCTGGGCCCAAGTATGGTGGGGTTTGTTCTCATTCCTGCATCAGGTTGTGGTGTCAGTCCCTCGATCAAAGGGCTTTTTTTGGAGGCTAGTTTTGGAACTACGTATAGTGTGAACAGAAAGAGGACTGAGGCCCCATCAGAGCTGAAGTGGACCAGAAAGAGAACTGAGTCCTCTTTCAAATGAACTGACAATGTGAATGCAAAAATAACAGTGCTTTTGCTGTCAGTCCACTTTAAAGGTATACTATGCAACTATTTTATTAAAAAAAAAATGTATACAAAAGTTTCCCCTCAAAACAATCACTTAGTGTGGCAGTGTGTTTATGTAGAGAGATGCTGCGCCCTGTGTGTATTTTCGTGGTGGGACATTGTTTTGCTGTGTTCTGTGTTTATGTGGTCGAGCGAGGCTGTGTTTATGTGGAGAGAGCGCCGGAACCGTTGTTTTTTTCCTGATAGTTTCACAGCGGTTATGTTATAAAAGCACAAATAAACAGACATATACCTCCAAACCATCGAGGTATGAGCTCCAAACAGCTCACAAAATGATCTGGTAAGTTAACAAGCTCCATTTCCTGGTTTTAGTCCGCTCTGCTGAGGGATCCCTCTCAGAACATCTTAGCGATGCTTTTGGCTGGGCTGTTGCGCTGTGAGTGATGTTATTGGCTGGTCGCTAATACATCCCATGTGGGATGTACCCGCCCAAATCCGTCCCGACCACAGCCAAACCAAATGTAAACGGCACCAAAATCAGGCAGGGAGGGGGCAGCGTCTGACCACAAACACACTACCACAGTATTTAGTGGGTCAGAATTTATGTTTTTGAGGGGAAACTTCTATAAGGAAAAAAGTTTTTTTATGAAATAGCTGATAGCTGATGTGTTGTGAGCGTTCTGGCGCAAACTGGCTGCTGTGCATCACCCAGGTGTTTGCTATCGGTGGTGAATGATTTGAGTTCCCTCCCCCCTCCCTTGATATGTGAAGCGCTTTGAGTACCTAGAAAGGCGCTCAATTAGCATTATCATTATTATCAGTGATGTCACTGGAGCAATTGTGATGTCATCTGTGATGATGTCACACAGCCCCTAGTGGCCACACCCTCAAGACTTGACGGCGTCAAAGCCACACCGTTATTAAGACTCCGCGCCTTGTTTCTCTAATTCAATTCTTTTGATGGGTGGATCCATCCAAAACCTACCTTCCCTCTCTCTCGCTCCCTATATAGGGTTAGGGTTATACCTCCCTATATAGGGTTAGGGTTATACCTCCCTATATAGGGTTAGGGTTATACCTCCCTATATAGGGTTAGGGTTATACCTCCCTATATAGGGTTAGGGTTATACCTCCCTATATAGGGTTAGGGTTATACCTCCCTATATAGGGTTAGGGTTATACCTCCCTATATAGGGTTAGGGTTATACCTCCCTATATAGGGTTAGGGTTATACCTCCCTATATAGGGTTAGGGTTATACCTCCCTATATAGGGTTAGGGTTATACCTCCCTATATAGGGTTAGGGTTATACCTCCCTATATCCACCCAAGGCAAGGATCCCATCGATTGCCTCCTGAGGTCCATCTTGGTGGATTGAACATTGCTGAGCTGTTGGGAGCTGCGGTCGTGCTGCCGTGCGGTCGTGCCGTACGATCCACCGTCGTGCCGTCGTGCCGTCCGAACCACATGAAGTTGCGCTCCGCAGACCTCTGCTGATGGCTGCCTTCTGCCTTGGCCGCCTCCGCAGACCTCTGCTGATGGTTGTGGGGGAACAGTCTGTCTCTTCTGGCTGTGATCTCAATGCCCGGCCGCTCCACATAGTCAGTCTGGGAGACCGTCAGGTTGTCCCCGGTCCCTCCGGCGCCGCCGCCGCCAGCTTCCTCGTGGCACAGGCAGATGTGGGAGTCGTGCTGTCTGCGGTCATCGGGACACTTCCTGCGACCCGTGTGAGTAAAAACAGTGATGCTGTCTTGTAGAGCACGTCTGTTGTTGTGGGCTGAGAACGGATACCTTCTGGACTTGGGCTGAGTTTTAGCGTAGCGCTGGAAGTTCAAAGCCTCGGGCAACGTGGCCTGGACCGGAGCCAGCATGGTCCCGGTGCTGGTACGAGCCTCGCGGTTTCTTGGGTCATTTTCTGGTATACCCGCGTGAGCAAACCATTTCCCATCAGTGCTCTCTGAACAATAATATCTCTTCACCATTTTGACAAGTAACTGGACAACAGCACTGAATGGTGACTAACTGGCGTGTGTTTTGGGCTATGAGCACGAGTCATCCAATTTATAACCTCAGCAGGGAAGCATTTATGAAATCACAATTCAGTCTATGACATCAATAAACATCACGAGTGGGTATGGCATCATCAGTGATTTATGACATCATTGATGATCTCAAAGAAGTCAAGTCAAGTTTATTTGTATGTATAGCCCTAATTCACAAGCATGTCTCAGAGGGCTTCACAGAGAATATGTGATGTAATAATGTTATGATGTGATGTAATAATGATGTTATGATGTCAATTCTCAATGCTCAATTCTAGTCATCAGTGATTTATGACATCAGACCTTTTTTGTGACTGTTTTCTATAGCTTTATCTCTATTGATGTAACCGCTGCACTGCATACTTCCTCGTTTGTAATCTGATTACTTACTGTGGCTATTAAAGTGAATATTGAATATTGACATTGGGACATTGTCACTGATTTGGCACTTGACTTATTTGTTGTGCATTTATGAATATGAAAACCCCTCTACAACCTTCCTCTTGAGTACTTTATTGCTATTTGCCATTGGGATTTATGGAACCATGTAGGCCAAGCCCATATACCATGATAGGTCATTTGGTATAATTATAGAGATGCTAGATGTAAATAGTTTTTTCTATTATATTCTTTTTCCAAAATAATGTATTTTTTCTAAGATTAACTTTTTTTTAAATGGTCTTGTTTGTATGGACTCTGTACTGGCATTGCTCTTTGGATATCTGTCATTTATCTGCTTAATTGTTTGCCAATTTGTGCCCGATAGCTTCAGAGTGTCACCTGTGTCTCCTCTGTGAGTGACATCACTCATCTTACTCATTTATAAAGGCCTAAATGGCAGCTTCCTTTGTATCTGTCCTCGCTTCTCACTTTCAATGATACCAGATATTAGACAGGCTCGCATCAGACTGTTCATTCAATGATACCAGATATTAGACAGGCTCGCATCAGACTGTTCATTACGCATTTGAAGAGTGAACTGGGAAAGACTTCTTTTTCCAGGCTCCAGGACTCTAAAACTGGAGCGATTGGTCTGTATAGTCATTTAGCTCCTTGAGTGCTCTTCTTTTTCTTGATGTGCTTTTATCATCTTGCTTTTTGTCTGTATTTGTCTGCTATTGTAATTTTGTCATCTTTATAATGTTTTGATTGTAACAGGGCACGATTGAAAATGAGACCTTGCTAAGTCTATATAAGGAATGAAATAACTTTTTTATTTTTGACCAGATGAAGATGCACCTTGGATTGAAAGAGGTCTAACTATTCCTTGGTGTGCAGGCTCTTCTCCTGTGGTGTTTTATGGCAGTTAGGTCCTTTATGTTGTATTACCGCCTCCTGGATTCATCCTTCCACTGTTTTCCTCACCGGTGTGCAGGCTCTACCTATTTAAACATGATCAGTGATGTCATAAATCCTTCCCTTCAGAGGCGATACGTTGGACCGGTAGGGTTTGTGTAACCACACACAGTGAGTGAAAGTCCAACACAGTGTTTGAGTGAACATGCACTGCATTTCGAACTTGGCCCCGTGCAACCACACTCGCCCATCGCTGATGACATCCCTGATGACATCACTCACTGATGACATCAACGATGACGATGATATCACTCACTGATGACATCATCACCAATGACAGTGATGATGACATCACAATTGCTCGAGTGACATCGTCCATGACATCATTACTGATGACATCATCACCGAGGACATACCATAAACATCGGCTCGAGTGATCATGCTTAAACGGAGTTTCTCTGTAAAAGAAATCAGTAAAAAAATACCTGGCAGGGGATTGGACAAACCATCTGTCTGTCACCGTCTATCAGGGGCTTGCTTCTCGCTGTCGTCACACCTGAATCCCGCCTCGTGGCTGCCTCTGGATGCTGATTGGTCCGGCCCACTGCTGCGATGGAGTTAAACCAATAGCTTGGAGTGTGTAGTGTTGTAGTCAAGACCACCTAAATCGAGAATAAGTCAAAACCATTTTGTTGGGGGGTGTGACCAAATTCACGCCAACTCATGCACTCAACCAGTTTCTCTGGCTCAAGTCAATTTCTTATCATCAGTGATGTCACTCAAGCCACAATGTCTGTGAGTGTGAAAGCGTAAAATATGTAAAATATTCCACGTGCTTTGCTTTCCCTTTTCCAAACAGTTTCCAAAGAGGAGGTCCCAGATCTTATTGGCAGTTTTACGGTATTTGTTTATTTTTATTTGATTAATAATTCATTTTATTATTATAAATAATAAATAAAATATTTTCACCTGATCATTTTCACATAAATCACTCCAATGTCTTCTTCTTCTTCTTTTGTGCACTCCAGGGAGTAGGCTATCAAACAGGTGTTGTTTATTCATTTTAAGAA